>NC_064565.1:94814213-95120150 GCF_937001465.1 Orcinus orca
AACATTACTGCCTGTGTTATGAAAGAGGAGAAAATGAACACACTATGATTTCTTCAAATTTTTACTATCTCTTCCCTTCTTTATTTTAATCATTATTTTCACATTTTCAGCATTTGTAAAAATTACATTCTGTTTGAAACCATGCTTCCCACAGTTGGTTAGTCTAAATACTGTATGTAAATCGATATAATACCCACAGACACATATTTTCTACAGCTAAGTATTTTTATCGTAAAATAGTTTTATTTCAGAAAGGGCTCATAGGGAAATTATCTTGTCTGTTTCTTGTATACAGAAAGAAAAATTTAACTATGTATTAATTCCTGAGTTTTATTTTTTCTGAATTTATACATATTGCTTCACTATTTCATAGCATTGAAGATTGCTGTAAAAATGTCTGATGCAACCAAATTAATTTGTCTCCTCTGTGATTTATATTTCTTACTTAGTTGCTCCCAAGACTCTTTATTCTTATACTTCAGTACATTTGTGGGGGCAGATCATCTGTGAGGTTATGGTGCTGATAGTTCATAATCAATTTGTTTTCTACATGGTATGCCATTTTGATATGTAAATTTATCTTCTTTTTCAAGGGTGAAATGTTTCTTATGTTATATATTTAGATATTTACATTTTTCAGGAACACCAATTTTATATATCTTTGTGTTTAATACTATGATTTTTATGTTATCATTTTAACCTTCTCTGAATAATAATTTAGAGTGGGTCAAAATTGGATCAGTCTTAAAATACCTACTAACAAATCTTATATGTTTCAAATTCTGAGAGTATGTCTTATCTCAGATACTGGCATTCATTAGAAAATGTGCTTAGGTAAATGAAGCTTTCTATATTGATTAGAAGCTAAGTCAAAATCATATAAATATATGATCCTCTGGTTAGAAAATATCCATTCATTTTATTTTATTGAATGTGTTTAAAAAGAGTAGATATTAAATTTTTTTCAAATACCTTTCATTCCCTATAGATATGATCATATCTGTAGTTCTCCCTAGTGATACTATTGTGAGAGATTATATTGATACTTTTCTATTATAAACAATCTTTGGAATTCTATAATGAACCACACTTGCCTATGGTATATCAGCCTTTTTATATGCTGCTAGATTCTATTTTTCACATTGACATTCATGAATATAATTAGATTATTGCTTTCTTTACTTTTCTAATTTTGTTCTTTTGCAATTTTATTCTGGATTAATAAAAAAATTAAAAATACTATGTCCTGAAAAGGTTTAAACAAATAGAACTGGAATTATGTCAAAATTTTGGAAGAGTTTCTCTGTGAAACCATGTTGAAGCTTTTTGAAAGAGTTGCAGTATTTCTTCTATGGAATTTGGACTTTTTTCTTTATTTCTTTTTCTATGAAAACCAATCTATATAGATTATCTTTTACCTCTTGAGGAAATTTTGGTAAATTACAAGTTAATAGAATATTATTCATTTTATCCAAGCTTTCAATGGTATTAGCAGAGTTGAGAAAATAGTTTCATATGACTTTAAAAAAAATTTCTCTCTTTCTCTGGTAATTTTTTCCCTATTTTCTGCATTTATTTTTTCACTTTTCTCTTAATAAGATTGATTACTGATTTATTTATTTTTTCAAAGAACAAAGTTTTAAAATTTATCAATATTATTGTTTTTTAATTTGGTATTTTCTTTCTTTAAATTTTTATTCCATTATTTTAAAATTATTTTTCTAACTTTTTATGTCAAATGTTTAATTTTTTATTCTTTATTATATTAATATTACTTGAATGTATACTCTAAATTCTATAGCACCTCTAAAATAGCAAAAGCAAAGAATAACATCTAGTAATCCAATAAAGGAAATAAAATAGAACCCTAAAAATACTCAACCCAAAAGAATAAAAGAGGACAAAGAACAGAAGGGACAAATAGAAAACAAATGACAGTGTAATGTCATAGATATAAACTATGTCAATAATTCTACTAAATATAAATGTTCTAAAGGCCCAAATGAAAAGACAATGATTGCCCAATTAGTTAAAGAGTAAGACTCAACTATATGCTTTCTGTAAGAAATGTACTTTAAATATATAAATCGGTCCAAAGTAAAAGAATGGGAAAACATTAGCAATGAAAGCACTCATCAAAACAAAGCAGGAATGGCTATATTAATATCTGGTGAAAGAAATTTCCAGCAAGTTTTTAAGATGCCATAACAACTTTAAACATGTATATACCTAATAAGATAACTTTAAAACTGATGAAACAAATTTGATATAAAAAAGACAAATCCATGATTATATTCATATATTTTAATATGCCTATTTCAGTAATTGACAGGACAAGCAAACAGAAAATCAGTAAAAATATAGAACATAGACTATCATCCAAATTATCTAATTTACATTTTTAAATCATTCCACCTAAAAGTAAGAAAATATGCATTCTTTTCTAGTACACACAGAGCATTTACCAAGACAGACTATATTTTGGACTATAAAACAGTCTTAATAAATTTAAAAGAATTCAAGCATTACAAGATATATTTTCTGACCACATGGAATTGTGAAATCAATAACCATAAGATAGTTGGAAAATTCCCAACTTTTGAAAACTTAATAATAGGTCGCTTTCCCCATAGTGACCTTAGGTGTGAAGCATTTCAGCAATGTGGTATGATTTCTACATCCTTCTGAAGCTCAATAATCAATAACTAGAAATTAATAACCAAAACATATCTGGGAAATCTCCCAATTTTTGGAAACTTAATAACTCTTCTATATTACCATAGGTCAAATGAAACTTAAAGGAAAAATCTGAAAGTACTTGAATGAATATGAAAATGGAGTCATATCAAAATTTGTGTAATGGAGCTAACTAAATTTGCATTTAGAGGGAAATTGATAGCATCTATATCCTATATTAAAAAAGCAGAAAAGTCTAAAATCAGTATTCTACCTTTCATATGCTAGGAAAAAGAGCAAATTATACCCAAAGAAAACAAAGGAAAGGAAAAATTTAAGAAAGAACAAATTAAGAAAGAAAAAATAGGAGCAGAAATAAGCAAAATAGAAAACAGAAAAATAATCACAAAATCTGTGAATCTGAATGTTAGTTCTTTGAGAAGATCAATAAAATCAATAAAACTCTTGCCAGACTGATCAAGAATAAAATTAATTATCCATATCAGGAACAATAGAGGTGACACATTGTAGATTCTACAGATATAAAATAATAATGAGGAATTATCATAAACAGCTTTATGTCAGAAAATTTCTTAGACACACAAACTACCCAATCTTACTAAAGAAGAAATATATAACCTGAATATCCTAATATCTACTAAAGAAATTAAATTTATAGTTAAAAATCTTCCCACAAAGGAAACTCCGGCCTTTATGGTTTCGCTGTTGAATTCTCCCAAAACAAAAGAAATAACATCAGTTATGTACAGTCTCTTGCAGAAAACAGAAAAGAGAGTGAATAGTTTTTAAATTATTTTATGAGGCTAGTATTACTATGATACTAAAATCAGACAAAGACATTACAGGAAAAGAAACCTACAGCCCAATATGCCGCATGAACATAGATGCAAAAATTCTAAACAAAATTTAGCAATTCAAATTCATCTCTTCAAAATCCATAGAGTGTCTCTCAAACTATCTGACTGATGCAAAACAATCCTTTGGGAGAACTGTGGCCAATGACCCCATTAAGAATAAATGTACTAAATAGCTACTACATTTGAAAACGGCCTTCAAATGAGTTTAATCCATGTTGTATGATGCTCTATTCTTTGCCCATCCTCTTATCTCTTTTCAAGGTAATATATGTATATTATTTATGTGAAGTTTATAGTCTTTTTAACTTTAGTCCACTGGTAGTCGTGAGAGGAAGGGATTTCTCAACTTCAGCTTCTTTCCCTAGAACAAGAAATTGGTATGCAGTAATATTTTACTAGAGGAGATAGAATGATAACTTTTTACTTTGCAAAAGTCTTTTATTCACTGGTTAGAGTGATAGAAAATTTTCCTATGACCATTTTCTATTTTGGTGTCTTCCATGAAAGTCTCAAAGTTAGCGCCTTTCAGTTTGTACAAGTGCCATTTTCTGAAAGGGCTGGAAATCAGGCTTTTAACCCTGATGAAAGAGAACAACTTTTCCCCATGGCGACCTCAAGTATGAAGAAGTTTCAGCAATGTTGTCTGCCATAGGAGATATTTTTACTGTGAAAATTTGGGGAGGAATGAGTAAATATAAAACTCTAACTCAGGGCTTCCCTGGTGGCGCAGTGGTTGAGAGTCTGCCAAGATCCCACATGCTGCGGAGCCGCTGGGCCCGTGAGCAGGCTGGGCCCGCTGAGCCTGCGCTTCTGGAGCCTGTGCTCTGCAACGGGAGAGGCCACAACAGTGAGAGGCCCACGTACCGCATTAAAAAAAAAAAAAAAAAAAAAGAAAACTCTAAC
Organism: Orcinus orca; assembly: GCF_937001465.1. Taxonomy (NCBI): domain Eukaryota; kingdom Metazoa; phylum Chordata; class Mammalia; order Artiodactyla; family Delphinidae; genus Orcinus; species Orcinus orca. The sequence goes on from NC_064565.1 coordinate 94,818,671, forward strand.
TCAAAGGTCCTAATTCCAATGTTTGAAGTAATGATACAGTCTTTTTGGACATGTCTCTTGCTACATCAATTTTAAAGGATGTATTAATTAAATATAGGACAGGATTAAATGGAACATGGATGCTAATATGTCAACCCTTATTATGTAGTAGAGTTTGATTTAACTACAATAAGAAACCTAAGTTTGGTATTATTTGCCATAGAAACTGAAACTTCTATGTGAAATTCAGCAAGATTGTAAGATGAGCAATAGGTATGATTTATTTCCTACAGTAAGTATAGTTAACTAGAGGCAACACAGGAATAAACAATTTAAAGTTGAGAAAGTAAACTATGACTCTCTATTGTCTTCTGGCTGACCCACTGAAAGCTCTGGTCTAAACATACGGACCCAACCACAGAACAATAGAATTTTGTGCCTTTGAAAATTTTGTGCCTTTTCTCGTATGAAAAATTGATTTAAACTTTCCGTTTACTTTTATCATTTAAACTTCAAGGTCAATATGAACAAAATAGAAGGCCACTTTAGTGTTCTATTCTACTTTAATATTGTATACAGTAGTGGTCAAGGATTTCTAATGCATTTCGTGTGGAAAATAAGACTGGACAATCTTAGCATGCATAAGCTGGCTGACTCCAGGGGAAGCAGCCCTGAAATGTATCCTACACACTGAAACGATTTTAAAGGACTTTGGCTTCTTTGAGTATCACAAAGCTTTTGTTGTCTTAAGCAGTTTGCCTTAAATCTGTAAGCTTTGTGTCAGAGAAAATGGGACAAAACTTTGTATCTGGGGGAATGAAAAAATCTTTATTATTTAAAGAGTTACACACAGTACTCCTAATTCTCTAGCCATTGCAGTATCTTCCTTTATTCTCAATGCCCCTGCCTTACATCTTTATACCTATGATGAGGTCTCTAGGTAGCCCACTTCTTGTTGCTCCTCCCCTCTCTTTCAGAAATTCTTCACATCAACCAAATTGAGAAGAATCTGTTGGTCTCAGGAAATGCCAAATATTTTCCCATTTCTGCATTCTGGCCTCCTTTCTTTATCCTATCTGGAAATGCACAAATTCAAGAGCTAGAAAAGAATGGTTATGTACATTAACAATGCACACATGATTTCTCAAATAGCTTCAACTTGCTAAATGGTTAATGCCAGTAATATAAACGGAATAAAATTTTGAAGTGTTCATTTTTTTTTTTTTTTTTTTTTTTTTTGCGGTACGCGGGCCTCTCACTGTTGTGGCCTCTCCCGTCGTGGAGCACAGGCTCTGGACGCGCAGGCTTAGTGGCCATGGCTCACGGGCCCAGCCGCTCCGCGGCATGTGGGATCCTCCCGGACCGGGGCACGAACCCATGTCCCCTGCATCGGCAGGCGGACCCTCAACCACTGCGCCACCAAGGAAGCCCCAGAAGTGTTCATTTTTAAATTTAAAAAGTGACCTGAGAATAATGTACTAATCTCTATTTATTAAATCAAAGCACCTATAGAATAATAAAAGTTTATTTTCCTCCCAATAAAGCTTGTGCTCCACGGTAACAATACTATATCACCTTTTAATAAATACTTTAAAATCTAGCATTTTATTAATTCAAACATTTTCAATAGCTAATCTAAATTCACTTTACTGTTAATACCAAGATTCATTCCATTTTCCTTATAATAAGCTCCATAAGAGTAACTTTCTACAGAGTTTAACGTAGTCCAGCCACAAAAAATTGAGTCTAGTTAAAGGCAATTCCTCTTTAAATTTTCTTAAAATTCTATATGTAAGAAAAAAAAGTTAAGCTAAAAGGAAAAAGGAGCATGCTTTAGAGAATTATGATGATGCTTTTAAAATTTTGATGAAAAGCATAAAAGCTAAGAATTTATTATCACTTGACCAAAAATATAAGTTTAAAGGTAAAAATTAAGGCAAGTTTGGGTTGCCCCAAAGCCTAGCTTTGTGATTAGCAGAGACACTTGCTGGGGTGGTTTGCTAGTTTGCAGACCCCTAGCTCATGACTGGGGTGCTTTTCCTGTCATATGCAGGTTGCATTTAATAATCGAATGGTACTTCAGATCCTGCATGGAGAGAAAATGACTAGGTTTCTCATGGGGTTTACACCTCTTGTTCCTTATATTACCCACTTGAGGCATGCAATAATCACCCACAATATGTAGCTGAGTGATCATGTCAGCTGTGTTTCATAACTAGAAATACCACAGGACACACTTTCTCACACATTTTAGGCTCAGGGTGGCAAACTGAGTTCAGAGTAGTCTCACAGAGCATAGGTGAAATGCATTTGTTTCTGAAATTGAAGATGAAACAAGCCCAATGTTCATTCCCAGAAACTTAATGACACGGATCCTAATTTTTCTTGATACTTACTTAAATGGTTGATAACAAAAAATAATTATCTCTGTGTTAGTTTACATTGAAGAGATTCTAAGATGACAAAGGTTAATATTTTATAGCTATGCCTTAAAAATGTGTGGTTATGAATATTTCAGGTATCTATTTTCAAGAAGAACCATTCTCATAAATTAATAGTACCATTTAATGATCAATATAGGTCAGCTGCTGGGATTAGATTGTAACGTATCTTTATGTTAGTAAAAGTGACAGCATTTTTCATGTAAAATAATGACAACTGGACTCAAAGTCCAAATTTTAAATCATTGAGTAAAATTTTCTATCATGTGTCACATCAGAATTACTTTCTCCCCTACATACTCCTGAGGTTAGTTTAATAAATCTTTTCTCTTAGGATTTAGACTTTCAGTATTTATTTTAATTATTTGCTTTCTAAATATATGCTATACTTTTGTTCCCTTTACCATTAATTAGGTGCATCAATTATTTCCAGTTTTTGAAATATTTACCTGGGACATTCTTTTTTCTAATCACACAGTAAGAGAATTCACCCGATTTTCTCTGCAGAACAATACCAAGTGTTGGGGCTTGATATATTGTTTTGTTCTGCTCTGTTGTCTAATAATACGATAAACTTCTTTCAGCCTTGAGATAAGACGAAAGAAAAATGAAAGGTCTGGAAACATGGCAACACTTTGGAATAGAAAAAGCCATATCGGAATTTTGAGTCGCAGAATGAAAAAGCTGGAATCTATTTACCATGAATTGCTCAAAGTAAATACAAAAACACCTTGCGAAATATACATCTCACTTTACATTGAACACGTTTTCTAAATTTGAAGAACTTGACAGGTTTTACCCATATTCTTTTCTTGTCAGTAACGAACAGTGTTGTCAATTGTTACTGTAGCAGAAACATCCTGTCTTTGCTTTTCCTGCTTTTCTATCCCATCAACTGGCACAATCCAGATGAAACAATTAGAGATACCCGAGAGAGAAGACTTTTTGCCCATCGATCAGCACCTTCACTGAACACCTTCCAAATACCTCACACTCTGCCTAGTAGAGACAACTCTCTCCATCCCCAGGAGTTAGTATTCTCATCATTTCACCATTCCCTTTCACCATATTTGCATTTTTTCACTTAAAATGATCAAAATTCATGGACTGTGTTCAGGTGGAAAAATAATCCTAAATTTGAACCAATAATTTTTGCTTTTTTTTTTTTTTTTTTTTTTTTTTTGCAGTACGCGGGCCTCTCACTGTTGTGACCTCTCCCGTTGCGGAGCACAGGCTCCGGACGCGCAGGCCCAGCGGCCATGGCTCACGGGCCCAGCCGCTCCACGGCATGTGGGATCTTCCCGGACCAGGGCACGAACCCGTGTCCCCTGCATCGGCAGGCGGACTCTCAACCACTGCGCCACCAGAAAAGCCCTGTTTTGTCTTTTTTTTAAAATAAAACTTTATTTCTAATTGGTTGACACTGGGGTCAGACTCAAAACCCTACTCTGGACCTTTCTTTAATAATACAAAACCTTACTCTTCTGGGGATGGACAGGAAACCCTCCCATCCCCAGAACGCAGGCAAAGAGCCACTGCTTTTAGTGGACTAGAAACAAAATCCAGCTATCTCTGGAAAGGGGTATAAAACTTTCTGGCCATCATGATGCAGGTAAAGATCCATTGCTTCTGGGGGAAGGTAGAAGCAAAATGTTTGATCCTGCGGGCTTCCCTGGTGGCGCAGTGGTTGAGAGTTTGCCTGCCGATGCAGGGGACACGGGTTCGTGCCCTGGTCCGGGAAGATCCCACATGCCGCGGAGCGGCTGGGCCCGTGAGCCATGGCCTCTGGGCCTGCGCGTCCGGAGTCTGTGCTCGGCAAAGGGAGAAGCCACAACAGTGAGAGGCCCGCATATGGCAAAAAAAAAAAAAAAGTTTGACCCTGGGAAAATGAGAGGAAAGATTCGTGGGTCCAGGATAGGGAGCTGTTGCAAAGTATAGGTCTTCCACCAATGGGGGAGGGGCAAGAAACACTCTCCTCTACAGGAACACAGAATATGAGCAGAAATTGGCTGCTGTTGGGGCTATGGGGTGTGAAACATGAGATATCCCCACCCCATGATTCTGGATGCAAGAGCCTACCTAAAACAGAAACTGGAGCAGGAGAACAGGGAAACACCTTGATCCCACCACCAGTCTAGCACTGGGTAACAAGCAACAGCAATTCCCTTCTGGCAAAATGTAAGAGCATAGAGACCCTTCTCTCTGGCATCAATTTGATGGTTCTTCTAAAAGCAAAGGATGGAGTGGAGCAGGGACACTGAAGAAAAGCCTTCAGTGCCACACACTGCTTACTAGACACAAGGTCATGGCAGCCCACAGTGGAGAATTTTTTTTTTTTTTTTTTGGCGGTACACGGGCCTCTCACTGTTGTGGCCTCTCCCGTTGCGGAGCACAGGCTCCGGACGTGCAGGCTCAGTTGCCATGGCTCACGGACCCAGCCCCTCCGAGGCATGTGGGATCTTCCCGGACTGGGGCACGAATCCGTGTCCCCTGCATCGGCAGGCGGACTCTCAACCACTGCGCCACCAGGGAAGCCCCCACAGTGGAGAAACTTGAAGCCTATAGGACACTGAAGTTGACCATAGCAACATCAACACACACACTCCACTCAACTATTGTCTAGATTGATTTAACCTCCTATGCTAACAGCCTGACAGAAGTAAAGGTCTGTAATGTTAGCAGGAATAATTCCTATTTACCTTAGTCTTTACTGTTAATCCAAACATGATATTAGTTAAATATCACCATATACACAAAAAAGTAATAATAATAACTATAATAATAATAATAGAAAAAGACAACAAAATAGGAAAAAAACCCAACTTATTGTCAAGAGATAAATCAACAGAATCAAACTAAGAGATGATACAGATATTGAAACTATCAGTCAGAATTTTCTGGACCCATGTGCAGTGAAAAATTGGAAATGTAAAGAAATTTAAGTAAAAACTACCATTTACAATATCATAAAAACATGAAATTCTTATGGATAAATCTGACAAAGTGTGCAATACGTTTAAGATGAAAATGATAAAGCATTGAGCAACTAAAAAAGTCCTGATAATGAAGAGATATACTGTGCTATGGATCTAAAAATTCAAAATTGTTAACGTATCATTTATTCCCAAACTGTTCTACAGAGTCAACTCAATCTCTATCCAAATAATACCAGATTTTTTAATAAACTGTGGCAAACTAATTCTAAAATTCACATACAAATGCAGAGGTCCTGAAATAGCCAAAACAGCTTTGACAAATAAAAAAAGCTGGAAAACTTAAAACCACAATGAACTACTTCACAAACTACTTGCATGGCTATAGTAACAAATACAGCAATACCAAGTCTCGGCAGGATGTAGAGAAACTTGAACTCTCATATGTTACTGGTGAAAACATTTCCTTGTACAGCTGCTTTGAAGAAGTTTGGCAGTTCTTAGAAAGCTAGTCTTTACTTCCCATACGTCCCAGCAATCCCATTCATGTGTATTTATGCAAGAGAAGTGAAAATATATGTCTACTCAAAGACATACATTAATATTTATTAAAGTTTTATTGATCATAGCTACAAATTGGAAACAACCAAAATGGCCATTAGTAAATTGTGATTCAGACATATCATTAAATACTACTAAGCAATAAAAAATGCTAGCACATGTAACAACATAGCTGAATTAAGGGCATTATTCTAAGTTCAGGAATCCAGATATAAATAGCTATATATCATTTGATTTCCCTTATATGACATTATTGAAGTGGCAAAAATTCTAGGACCCAAAATCTGATTGGTGGTTTCCATGACTTGGGTATCAGGAAGGAGATTGACTACCAAGGGTTATGAAGGACATTTCTGAGGAAATGTAACAGTTCCATATCTTGACTGTGGTGGTGGTTACATGAATGTATACATTTTTCAAGATCATATTTTAAAAGGTGAATTTTATTTAAATTATATCTTAATAATACCAACTAAAGCATGAACAAAGAAAATATTAATCTCTCTTTGGTGGAAATCTTAATCTCTCCTTTTGTGTTTTCAATTGACTAAAGACCAGCTACCTGGATATACCGCAAGTTACTTAAACACATCTCCATACTGAATCTCATATACATCTGCTATGTCTAGGCTTTGTCTCTTTCTAATGAAACTAGTATTTCACTCAAACTGAAAACTTTGATTTAACTTTGCTTCCTCTCTTGTCTTTGTTTGAAATAAATGAACAATTCTTACAGGCCTGCTTCTCCTATGGCTTTTGCATCCATTCTCACTTTCCAATCCTTTTTGCTGCATCTTAATCCTAGGCGTTATTGAATTTTTCCTTTCCTGTCAAAATTACTTCTTATCTCATGTCTGAGCTCCCAGCTCTCCCCATTATAAAAACACATTTTGGCCAGATTAATATTCTCATGCAGGCACTATAGGTAGTGTCTTGATTGTGCTATTTATTAGCTATTTTATCTTGAGAAATTTAATTTCTATAGGCTTTCTAATTCATAAAATGCATTCATCCATTTAGTGAACAACTATTCATTAAACCCTGACTGATTGTCAATCACTGTTCTAAATGCTGCAGTTATGACACTAAATTATTGCTTTGCAGAGCATATTTTCCAGTGGGGAAAGGCAAATATAAAACAAGTAAAAATAAAATAAGTACAATAATTTTAGATATCTATAAGTTTGACAAAGACAGTAAATTAGGGTATAATGACATACCTTCTCTAGATAGTTTGGGAAATGAGAGTCTAATGCAATTAATTTAGATTCAGTGATGAAGGAAGGTCTCCTGATATTTTGGGTGGGATCCAAATAGTATGAAAGTGCCATTCATGGAAAGATCTGGGGCAAATTATTCAAGGAGGAAGAACACTGAGTACAAATGTCCTGAGGTAGGAAGGAACTTGGGTATGTTTGATAAGAAGAAAGAAAGTCAGTGTGGCTGGAGAATAACAAACAGAGCAAGAGAAGGGAAGATGGAAATGAGCTCAGAGAGCTAGGAAAGGATCAGACCACCCATGGCTTTATGGAACATTATAAGGTGTTAGAAATTTCTACATGCAACAGAAAACAAGTGAAGAATTTTAAGTAAAACAATTAATTAATCTGGTTTATATTCATAAATTTAAGTCTTATGGTAGGCTTTCCCTTGCTCTTGTATAATATATAAGCAAGTCTTGATAAATCAACCTCCAGAAATAGTTAAATCTATTCACTTCTCAGAAAAGAAGAGGCCATTGAATTGGATGTTTCTGGTGACATTGACAAAACTAAGTTCAGTAGCTTGTGGGATGGAAGCTGAATCATTTCCCTAGGTATAATTGAAAATTTAATAGTACTATGAAAATCCAAAATGGATGGTGAAACCATACTAAGGATGGCATCATATAGGAAAATATTATTTAAAATCCTGAAAGATCTTCTAGGATAGTTTTAAGTAACAGCAAATATAGGAAAGAGTTTTGATATATTGTAGTTGGGAGTCTTCTCTCTGTCTGCATGGGAATGAAGACAAGAATAATAAGTACTTCAAAAAAAGCTGAAAGCAAGAAACTGAACAGTGGTACTAGCATTATTGGCAAGATTAATAAATAAAAATCTTGGAGATGCTGATATGTCAAGGCAGAAATTACATCATTATAAATCTGTGAATTATTTGTGCAATTAGGACAATATATAGAAATCATAGTAGGGTATTACATTCCCCTTACTTGTTAATGGATAGAATGCAGGTTGGGAAAGGGCATTTGGGATCCTAAAATGCTGTGAGTGTGCTTCAAGTGCTCAAAGTTCATAAGTACATTCCATGTCCTAGTAGACAAAATACCTAGTTGAAAACTCTCAATACAGTTGTTTCTTTGGTATTCATGGGTGACAAGTTCTAGGACCCCTACTGATACCCAAATCCCCACGTGGCTCAAGTCCCTTACAAAAAAGTGGCCTGCTGCAGTCAGCTCTCCGCATCCAGGGTCCCTCCGCATCCAGGAATTCTGCATCTACTGATACCGAGGGCCAACTGTACTGAAATTCATGTGCCAGGTTAAAACTTGTTACTGTTTAAAAAGGTATAGGAAGGAGTTTCAATCCAGAGCTCACATATTTCTCTCTGTTTGCTCTGTGCTAGCTTTGCAGTGACATTTATGTAATGTTACTTCTATGCAAATTTATGTTAATGACATCACTGATGCTTGGAATTTAAATTGACATGGAGTGAAAACAAAGTACTGTAATTAAAGCTTTGTGAATACTGGCCACTCTGAAAGGATCTTGAAATATCCATGAAATTCCATTTTGGATCCGTGTGTCTGGTCTATGTGTACTGAGTATTTTGAGATTACATACTCCTTTGCCAGCATCAAGCTTGAAATAGATGTGAGAATATAAGGGTTTCTCTACAAATATACTTTAAAAATAATAATGGATGGACAGTGCATTCCTGAGATTGTTGTCTTCAAAATATTTCTACTATTTTCTTCTTAGGTAGATGATTGAAAAATAATATGAAATAATATGAAAATTATATATATATATAAAAATAACTTTTGCCTTCTAATAGCATGGTTTTTTTTTAACATCTTTATTGGAGTATAATTGCTTTACAATGGTGTGTTAGTTTCTGCTTTATAACAAAGTGAATCAGCTATGCATATACATATATCCCCATATCTCCTCCCTCTTGCGTCTCCCTCCCACCCTCCCTATCCCACCCCTATAGGTGGTCACAGAGCACTGAGCTGATCTCCCTTGTGCTATGTGGCTGCTTGCCACTAGATGTCTAATTTACATTTGGTAGTGTATATATGTCCATGCCACTCTATTACTTTGTCCCAGCTTACCCTTCCCCCTTCCCGACTCCTCAAGTTCATTCTCTACATCTACGTCTTTATTCCTATACTGCCCCTGGTTCTTCAAAACCATTTTTTTTTTCGATTCCGTATATATGTGTTAACATATGGTATTTGTTTTTCTCTTTCTGACTTACTTCACTCTGTATGACAGACTCTAGGTCCATCCACCTCACTACAAATAACTCAATTTCATTTCTTTTTATGTCTGAGTAATATTCCACTGTATATATCTGCCACATCTTCTTTATCCATTCATCTGTCGATGGACACTTAGGTTGCTTCCATGTCCTGGCTATTATAAATAGAGCTGCAGTGAACACTGTGGTACATGACTCTTTTTGAATTATGGTTTTCATAGGGTATATGCCAAGTAGTGGGATTGCTGGGTCCTATGGTAGTTCTATTTTTAGTTTTTTGAGAAACCTTCATACTATTCTCCATAGTGGATGTATCAGTTTACATTCCCACCTACAGTGCAAGAGGGTTCCCTTTTCTCCACACTACTCCAGCAGTTATTGTATGTAGGATTTTTCATGATGGTCATTCTAACTGGTGTGAGATGATACCTCGTTGTAGTTTTGATTTGCATTTCTCTAATGATTAGTGATGTTGAGCATTCTTTTATGTGTTTGTTGGCAATCTGTATATCTTCTTTGGAGAAATGTCTATTTAGGTCTTCTGCCCATTTTTGGATGGGGTTGTTTGCTTTTTTGTTGTTGAGCTGCATGAGCTGCTTGTAAATTTTGGAGATTAATCATTCATCAGTTGCTTCATTAGCAAATATTTTCTCCCATTCTGAGGGTTGTCTTTTCATCTTGTTTATGGTTTCCTTTGCTGTGCAAAAGATTTTAAGTTTCATTAGGTCCCATTTGTTTACTTCTGTTTTTATTTCCATTTCTCTAGGAGGTGGGTCCAAAAGGATCTTGCTGTGAGTTATGTCATAGAGCCTATGTTTTCCTCTAAGAGTTTGATAGTGTCTGGCCTTCCGTTTAGGTCTTTAATCCATTTTGAGTTTATTTATGTGTTAGGGAGTGTTCTAATTTCATTCTTTTACATGTAGCTGTCCAGTTTTCCCAGCACCACTTATTGAAGAGGCTGTCTTTTCTCCATTGTATATTCTTGCCTCCTTTATCAAAAATAAGGTGACCATATGTGCGTGGGTTTATCTCTGGGCTTTCTATCCTGTTCCATTGATGTATATTTCTGTTTTTGTGCCAGTACCATCCTGCCTTGATTACTGTAGCTTTGTAGTATAGTCTGAAGTCAGGGAGCCTGATTCCTCCAGTTCCGTTTTTCGTTCTCAAGATTGCTTTGGCTATTCGGGGTCTTTTGTGTTTCCATACAAATTGTGAAATTTTTTGTTCTAGTTCTGTGAAAAAAGCCAGTGGTAGTTTGATAGGGATTGCATTGAATCTGTAGATTGCTTTGGGTAGTAGAGTCATTTTCACAATGTTGATTGCTCCAATCCAAGAACATGGTATATCTCTCCATCTATTTGTGTCATCTTTAATTTCTTTCTGTCTTATAATTTTCTGCATACAGGTCTTTTGTCTCCTTAGGTAGGTTTATTCCTAGGTATTTTATTCTTTTTGGTGCAGTGGTAAATGGGAGTGTTTCCTTAATTTCTCTTTAAGAATTTTCATCATTAATGTATAGGAATGCAAGAGATTTCTGTGCATTAATTTTGTATCCTACTACTTTACCAAATTCATTGATTAGCTCTAGTTGTTTTCTGGGGGCATCTTTAGGATTCTCTATGTATAGTATCATGTCATCTGCAAACAGTGACAGCTTTACTTCTCCTTTTCCGATTTGTATTCCTTTTTATTTCTTTTTCTTCTCTGACTGCTGGGACTAAAACTTCCAAAACTATGTTGAATAATAGTGGTGAGAGTGGACAACCTTGTCTTGTTCCTGATCTTAGTGGAAATGGTTTCAGTTTTTTACCATTGAGAATGATGTTGGCTGTGGGTATGTCATATATGGCCTTTATATGTTGAGGTAAGTTCCCTCTATGCCTACTTTCTGGAGGGTTTTTATTATAAATGGTGTTGAATTTTGTCAAAATCTTTTCCTGAATCTATTGAGATGATCATATGGTTTTTCTCCTTCAATTTGTTAATATGGTTTATCACATTGTTTTTTGTGTATATTGAAGAATCTTTGCATTCCTGGTATAAACCCCACTTGATCATGGTGTATGATCCTTTTAATGTGCTGCTGGATTCTGTTTGATAGTATTTTGTTGAGGATTTTTGCATCTTTGTTCATCAGGGATATTGGCCTGTAGCTTTCTTTCTTTGTGACATCTTTGTCTCGTTTTGGTATCAGGGTGATGGTGGCCTCGTAGAATGAGTTTGGGAGTGTTCCTTCCTGTGCAATTTTTTGAAAGAGTTTAAGATGGAGAATTGTTAGCTCTTCTCTAAATGTTTGGTAGATTTCACCTGTGAAGCCATCTGGTCCTGGGCTTTTGTTTGTTGGAAGATTTTTCATCACAGTCTCAATTTCAGTGCTTGTGATTGGTCTGTTTATATTTTCTATTTCTCCCTGGTTCAGTCTCAGAAGTTTGTGCTTTTCTACATATTTTTCCATTTCTTTCAGGTGTCCATTTTTTTGGCATATAGTTGCTTGTAGTAATCTCTCATGATCCTTTGTATTTCTGCAGTGTCAGTTGTTACTTCTCCTTTTTCATTTCTAATTCTATGAAATTGAGTCTTCTCCCTTTTTTTCTTGATGAGTCTGGCTAATGGTTTTTCAATTTTGTTTATCTTCTCAAAGAACCAGCTTTTAGTTTTATTGATCTTTACTATCGTTTCCTTCATTTCTTTTTCATTTTTTTCTGATCTGGTCTTTATGATTTCTTTCCTTCTGCTAACTTTGGGGTTTTTTTTAATTCTTCTTTCTCTAATTGCTTTAGGTGTAAGGTTAGGTTGTTTATCTGAGATATTTCTTGTTTCTTGAGGTAGGATTGTATTGCTATACACTTCCCTCTTAGAACTGCTTTTGCTGCATCCCATAGGTTTTGGGTCATTATGTTTTCATTGTCATATTTTTCTAGGTATTTTTTGATTTCCTCTTTGATTTCTTCATTGATCTCTTAGTTATTAAGTAGTTTAGTGTTTAGCCTCCATGTGTTTGTATTTTTTACAGATTTTTTACCTGTAATTGATATCTAGTCTTATAGCATTGAGGTCAGAACTAATAGCTTTTTGATACAATTAACTTTAAGACCTAAAAGAGAGTGAACTTCAGGAATATTTGTTCTATAGACATTGTAATTAATATTCTTTGTAGTTTGTATAATGAAATCTATAGCTCTCTTTACAGACAAATCCAATTGGGAAATAGGCAGGATTTTTATGAAGATATTAATTTAAAGGCCCCTAGACTATAGAAGTATGTCTAACTCTATGCTGATTAGACTCCAAGTAAGTGACATGTTTGGTCCCTCACCTGTTTGTTTCCTTTGTGAATAGTTTTCTTAATGCACATATGTTTTTTCTGCCCATGCATCACTGCTAGTATCTTATATACTTCATTTCACCTTTATATATCATTGAAGCAGCTGCATTCTTATATCTAATATTATTAAGTTTTGATCACATACAGTTTAACTGCTTTCACTGTTGGATTGCTATGAATCTCTAACATGTTGAGCACATGCCTATCTCTATTCCTGTGTGTAAAAAATTTCCTTTTTAAAAAATATTTCTGGAGCACATAAGTCATTGATCAGCAAATAAATGGATATTCAATCAGTTATATTCACTTACTATCTGTTTTTAATGTGAATCCCAAATGGGTGAATGTTTTTATATGCCTTTTGTGTTAGAAAAGTCAGTTTTTGGTAAGACATTCTTGCTACACTTGTTATCATCAACAGTCATACTTATTTGTAAGTTCTTTATTGTGGCAATAACTTTTACTGAAAACTAACCTGTTCTACTGATAATTTAGTGAATGTGAGTAGATAAGCAAATGCTGGATTGACACATAGTTGTATAGAACCTTTCTAATGCACCATCCAAATAGTACTATTACCATGGTGGTTATGTATTCTGTGAAACACACACACAACACAGACAAACAAAAACTAAAACAAAAATACACACAAAGAACAACAACATCAAAACTCTGGCTTATAGTAAAGCTTATATTGAACTAACTTTCCTTTCAAAGACAATGATCTACTCTGGACAAAATATATAAAAAACACACATACACACAGAGTTATTTAGGGGCACTGGAGAGTGGCCAAAATTAGTAGAAACTGGAGGGAATTCACTCTTTGAAGGAAATAAAAAAAAGTAAAATTTGAAAAAAATTTTGCTGAAATGAATTCTAAATTTAATTAATCACAGCACGTAACAGATACAGGGGGCTCAGTTAACCCCTAGTAGGATGAATACAGAGGAAATCAAATTTAATCACATCATATTGTTAAAAAGCAAAGATAAAGAAAACAAAAAAACATAAAACAAAAACCCTAACAGGCAGCCAGATTTGAAAGAAATATAAGGTATAGATGATAGCTTTTTTTTTAAATCTAAAGCAATGGTGGGCAAAAACAAGTTAATAGAAGTGCATCTACAAAGGGATGCAGGAAAAAAAGAAGAAAAAAAAAAACCTGTTAAACCTAAAATTCTACCCCCAGAAGTAAAAAGAAACATTCAAAAGTGAAGCATAAACAATAGGAATATTTTCAAATAAACAAGAACTGAAAAATGAAATAACATAGTGAGTTCTATTGATTATAGAGAAATGATGCTAAAAGTCCTCAGTGACCAAATAATTTTCCAGATAAAGAGAAAAAGGGAGGACAAAGATCAAATAGCAGAAGAGACAATAGCAACAAATAGCAAGATGGTAGTTTTAAGTTCAAATAGATCAATCATTACATTAAAATTAAATGGACAGAGGACTTCCCTAGTGGTTCAGTGTTAAAGAATCTGCCTTCCAATGCAGGAGACGCGAGTATGATCCCTGGTCAAGGAACTAGGTTCCCACATGCCGCAGGACAGCTAAGCCCACGTGCCACAACTACTGAGCTCGTGCGCCACAACTACAGAGGCCACATGCCCTGGAGCCTGCACACCACAGCTGGAGAGGAGAAAACCTGCATAACACAACTAGAGAGAAGTCTGGGCACCGGAACTAGAGAGACGCCTGCACGCTGCAACAAAGATCCCATGTGCCGCAGCTAAGACCTGATGCAGCCAAAATAAATAAATAAGATTAAAAATAAATAAATAAAAATTTAAAAATAAAATTAAACGGACAAAACCTACAATTAAGGATAAAGTTTATCAAATGGAATAAAAAGATCCAACTATGTACCATTTACTATAGACACTTTTAAATATAAAGACTAAGGTTAAGATAAAAAATAGAATAATCTATATCAGGCAAATACAAAGCATTTGGAAGTTGCTATGGCTATCACAGCCAACTTCAAGACACAGAGGATTTATAATTGTAACTAAGCCCACGCTTAGCTTCAATTATAATTGCAACTAAGCCCGCACGCCAGAATTACTGAGCACGCGCACCACAACTAAACAGTCTGTGTGCCGCAACTACAGGGCCCACACACTCTGAAGCCTGTGCACCACAACTAGAGAGAAGCCCACGCACCACAAGGAAGAGCTCGCTTGCTGCAGTGAAAGATCCCACAAGGTGCAACTAAGACCTGACACAGCCAAAAATAAATAAATATTAAACAACAACAACAAAGTTGGAGGTTTTATACTACCTGATGACTATGGTAATCCAGAAAATATTATTTGTTAAGGATAGGCAAATAGATCAATGGAGCAGTACAAACCTGTGTTATGGCTCAGCCATTTCATTTCTAAATATTTACCCAAGAGAAGGAAATCATACGTCCATCAAAGACTTGACAAAAATGTTCATAGCAGTTTTTACTCATAATAGCCAAAGATGTAAATATCCTAAATGGTTATCAACATGATAATAGACAAGCTAATGTTGGTATATTTACTCAATTGAATTCTCCTGAGCAGTATAATAGGCACAAAGTACTGAAACATACAAAACATGATGTCTCAAAACAATGAGCAAAAGAAATCATACACATAAGAGCACTTGCAGCATAACTCCATTTACATCAAACCCTATAACAGGCAAAATTAACAGAACTGAGAACAGTGAGTACAGGGTAGGCGAGCTTTGACTAGCAAGTAATATGAAAAAACCTTTCTGAAATGGCAGAAATATTTTATATTCTGTTTTGAGTGGTGGTTACATTAATTTATATATTTGCCCAAACATAAAACTCTACATTTAAATTCCGTACATTTTCAACTTGAAAATAGAATAAAGAAAAATAATGAGTTTTAGAATAAGGTTATGGAACTCCTTTTTTTCCTATCAATTTAGTTATGTATTTTCAAGATCTTGGGAAAAGACAATTGTTATGATCTAAACTGAGATTTATTGGGCTAAGGATTAGCAATCTGAATATGGAATCTCAGGCTCCATCGAAAGAAATCAAGAAAAAATTATGCTATATTCTTCTTATTTATTGTATAATAGAGAATTGGTGTCATGAATTTTATGTTTAAAATTCAGTTAAATTAAATTGGGCTCTATTCAGATGTGGTTTCTAACTGTTTTATGATTTTCTCAAGAATTGAGGAGCAGCAAAGACTGAGAAAATGCATATGGATAATGTCTATTCCCCTTGGAGGAAAGATTTAGTAAAGGTGTCAATGCTCTCTTTGTATCCTTTGGACTTTTTAGTGTATTCCACCACATTCCAATTGCCAAGATCTGTACACCTAAGAGACATACTGCCCGTGTGCACAGCAAGTTTGAAGTGCCAAGGAATTGACATCTCTCCCAGCAACCCTATTCAAATGACCTTTGGGAGTTGTATAAATATCATAGCTTCCTTGTCTCTTGGGTGGGGAAAGTCTGAATCATTTGTTTTGCACCATTTTCCAGAATTTCCCTGTAGAATTAAGATTTATTCACCCTTGGTGGCATCTAGTTTAATGATGCATACTTTCTTGGCTTGCATCCACATTGCACCCCATTTGTTCCAATTTTTGAATCACCTTTAGTAAACATCTTTAGTTGATTCTGTAGTGATTGTGCTCACAGGATAAGGCAACAGTCTTGTTATCCTTGTATGCATTTTGAAAACAATTTTAAAACAACCTAGAAGTCAGATCAGGATAGATAAGGTACACGGAAAAATTGTGCCTGACTCTTCACAATGTAATTTGTATGCAAGTTAATATTTGTACATGCTGTATTGTTACATGGGTATATTATTTGATCCTGAATATTTTTTCATGATTCTGAAGTCTTCTTCTCAATGGCAAATAATAAAACATATGAAAAGTTTTGGGGACCAAAGAACTTATC
This sequence comes from Orcinus orca, assembly GCF_937001465.1. Taxonomy (NCBI): domain Eukaryota; kingdom Metazoa; phylum Chordata; class Mammalia; order Artiodactyla; family Delphinidae; genus Orcinus; species Orcinus orca. Next base: position 94,835,326 of record NC_064565.1, read on the forward strand.
ATTATGACATTATGTACTGTCCACTGAATCCCAAAAAGCTGTTTTTTGGAACTCCAGAACTTAAGTGACTTGTGCACATTTATATGGAAAACAGCACTCCCTAAAATAAATTAAAAATAAGGTTACAAATATTCCCTTTTCTCAGTAGTGGGTTTCTTAGAGATACCCACACCAACCTTTTAATCATTATGGTAAACATTCCTAGGATGCCTTTAGAAGATTTTTTTTAATCTATCTTACTTGTTATCAAGGCACAATGTACCCATGGTGAAAACCCCTTTCCCCTATTTATTTTCATGGTAAATGTCCCTATAGTTTGGCTCTGTACTTAATAGCACACATATGTTTATCAATACTACAGAAAATCTCTCACACTAAATTCATTTAGGGGATGATTTATATCACCATAAATATGCATATTTGCATATATTAGCTTTTTAAACTTGTAAAAATATAACTAGATGGATATGATTTTCATGTCAAATAAAATCTTGATTTACGTAGACTAATCCAAAGTATGGATGTTATTTAAATATCATTTAGCTATAAGACTTCTGAAATCCTCTTTTTCGTAAAATCATTAAATCGAATAATTTGTTTTACAAAAAGTGAGATGCCAGTGTCTAATATTCCCTTTTTACAGTACTAACTGATGCCTCAAGCATATATCAATGTCTTGTTTTAAGGGTACTTTATTTCACCTTGACATCTGGTTTAAACTGAGCAGAGGGGAAGATTCTTTTTTATTTTTTCCTTGTTTTTTTTGAGGGGGTGGGGAAGATTCTTTTTTGACTGTGGAGTTGTTCTATGAGATATTTATTGCTAAACCCATGTAATATCTTAGCCCACAATTTGATATAATTCATTCAAATGTATAAGGTCAACTGTTAGCTCCTTTATGAAACATGTTGGGAGTATTTATCCACATAAAGCTGATTTTACAGAATTTTTTTTAACAGGACACAATTTTGATGTTCCTGTCAATATTTTAACTTGGTGTTATCTGTCTCACACTCCCTTCCTCTCTACACTGATGGTTAATGTGTATCTAATTTCTTTAAACTGTATTTAAATCGAGGTTTGTTTGTTTTTTTAAGTCACTCTGCCAGAATTGGAACTACATCTGTCGTCCATTCCGTTCTAGCACTGCCCAGCTTTGCTGGTTCATATCATCAATAGCACTGTATATAAAAGCTGAGTGTCATTATGATTTAAAGACCCACCTCTGGCATGATGCCAAATAAATCTAATTTAGGATCTGCTCAATGATAGACAAGAAAATTACAACTAGAAGATATGTACATTGAATTCAAACTCAAAGCATGAGATTTTGGGTGTTATGCTTTCATTCTGCATTTTGTTGTTGTTTGGGGAATTTAAAAACCTTTGGTTCTCTTACAAAAAATAACACAAGACAGGTGCGAAATTATATATTTTGATTCATTTTCAGGGATGACAGCCTAAAAATATGTTTACACTCTTTATTGATATAAATGTGAGCTAGACTCCACTCAAAATACTGCCTCTTTTTAATATCTGTTCCCTCTAACTAAACCTGATTTAACTGATAATTATTGGTGGAATAACTAAAACATATTTTTTAAAATGACCATTTGTCTTCTTGTAATTTCTCTATGAGCTGAGTCTGAATTCACCCACTTCAACTCTTACCCCTCAGTGAAAACTTAAAATACTTGGATCTCTTGTGTTACCTCAAATTTAACATGCTCATGGTCAAATTCAATTCCCCTTACTTATCTTCACGTGGGGTTTTCTGTGGCTATGGCAATATTCCAATTTTTTGTAGGAAATCTTGGAGTTATTTCATTTAATATCCCTTTAGGAGAACTGTTTATAATTCTTTACTCTCATTTCCCATATTCTTGCAGATCTTTTCACTTCTTATGAAATACACTAGTACTCACTTCTCTTCGTTCTGACCCTTCTGTTTCTGAATAAATTTTATTCTAACCCACATACTCTAACTATGAGTTACTGTACTTCTCAACTGATTCCAATCCCACTCCCTTCCTGGGCCCTGCTAATTTTTCTAAGACTCTTCTTTCATCACTCAAGAGTATACTGTATCCCCTATTGCCTACTTCCTAAAACAAGTCCCAGGTTCTCTGACAATTTTTTCTAATACTTAATTTTTTAAAACAATTTAAATTCACAACAAAATTGAGAAGGTATAGAGACTTTCCATATACCTCATGCCTCCCCCCAGTAGACATCCCCATCAGAGTGGTACATTTGTTACAATTCATGAACCTACATTGACCCACCATAATCATAGTCCATAGTTTACATTAAGGTTCACTCTTGGTATTATACATTCTATGGGTTTGGACAAATGTATAGTGACATGTATCCATCATTATGTCTTACAGAGTATTTTCACTTTCCTAAAAATCCTCTGTATTCTACCTATTCATCCCTCCTCCACCCCAACCTCTGGCAATGCTGATAGTTTTACTGTGTCAATAGTTTTCCTTTTCCAGAATGTCATGTCGTTGGAATTATACAGTATTTAGCCTTTCAGATTGTCTTCTTCTGACAAGTTTTCAAGACCCTCATAACTGTCCTTAGACTGCCTAGCCTCAATGTACATTCCTATGGAGATTTCTTTTGTTTCCTTATCTCCCAACATCCAGTGCCATTTATAGGGATTCGTAGACTTGACTCTGATCTTAGTGTCTTGTACTAATCCAGAATGTAGGCACCTTTATTGTATGGGACTCTACTGCAATATAATGAGGTTGTAATTGCTAGTTGATCCCTAATCTTATATCTAGGCTGATAATTTGATTATACCTTGTCCATAAGAATTGGTCCCCAACATGTGTCCCAGCTTCCATAAATGGGCTTCTGTGTGACTCTGAGTTACTCCCTGTTCACTTGACTTGTGCATTACCCCAGCCCCTTTGGAATTCTGTCTTGCTTTCATTTGTTTGTTGGATTTTCCTTTAACACCTCTCTCAGAGATTATAATCATACGCTCAAATCAGGAATCCCACTAAATTTCATCCCAATTGTGTAGCTACTTTGAGAATTAGAACAAATTAGTAAAACTCAGTGAACATTAGTTTATTCATATAGAAAATGTGATGCGGAGGAGTATGTGAACCATCATGTGCGAAGGCACCTGGCATACAGTAGACCGTAGATCAAGATTTCTCGGGTGAAGTATCATGAAACATCACTTGAGATGTTAATAAATGCTCTGACGTAGAAAAAAGGTAGTCAAATAACTTGCGAAATTTTAGGCCAAAGATATGTGATGTATTCACTTTTTGACATCTCAGAACTTTAATAGCTGATAAACATGAGTCAAGAGGGGTGAACGTGTAACATTTCCCAAATATATTGCCGGTGAAATGCTTTCTTTGTAGAACATCTAGTACAGTTCATTGGACTTAGTTTTGGAGGAATGATTTGAAAAGTGCTGCCTTAGATGACTACAGATCCCTTCTGTTCCCTCTTTCTCCCGCTGCCACGCTTCCTGACTGGGATTGCCTTCTTGGGCTCTCTGGTATCACCCCACCTAGTTCTCTACGTCTCTGTTACCCTCTTGTCCAAGGCATTCTCTTTTACTCGTAGAGATCGTTACAAACTCACAGAGCCTCATTAAATGTAGTAAAAACTGCCAAGTACAAGAAACATGTTTTATATATCTTTTAATCCCCTAGAATTGAGCAATATAGGGGACACAGTAGCTTCCATATATATATATATATCACTTGCCATACAATTCTAAACAAATTACGTTTGATTATATTTGGTATTGGTTTGGACCATTTTATAATATTATGTAAATATATATATATGTATTGTGTGTTTATATATCTATATACTAACATCTCCTTATTTAAATTAAATAGTATATAAGATTTTTCCACTTAATTATTAAATCAGAACTCATGAGTAGTGAGCCTGACTGAGAAAAAGGGTTTTAAGGAGTTTTGGTCTGCCAACTCGGATTCACTAAACTCTCATATGAAATTGTGAGTAAGCATTTTTTTATATAGAACTTTAGGTACAAACTTCATCTACTTTATAGGGTAGTGTCTATCCTTTGCCTGCTTGAGATACTTGAGCAAAGGAAGTACAAGGATGGCCTGCTCTCATTGATATTATTATTCAGTATTTTAAAATAAGTTATATGTGTTTATGGTTCTATTTATAACAGAATAAGCCCTACTGTACAGTACAATAATTTGTTATTGAGATAGAAATCTTGAAGTGTCTCTCAGAAGTACCACCTTCTGATTTGGTGCCAAGTATGATGGAAGACCACATTGTGACAATGTAAGTGAGATCACACCAATTACCAAGGTTATAACTGGTTTTCCTTGATATTCCTTGGGCTTTCCATTTATTCAACATCTCTTTCAGAGCCACATGTCGAAATCTAAGAAATGTTTCTACAAATTATTTATTTTCTTAAGCAATACAATGTTTCATCTGTAGGCCCAGATGTGTTGGGCATGAATAATTACTCTTTTACGATATTTTATAGAACATATTTTTTATATTATTAAATATTGGATAACTTGAGGCAAATCAGCCATCCTCTTTTCTTCAGTACCAAAAAGGAAGACGAGTAAACTTAATTGTGTGATAGAGCATGGTTTGCGAGAAAATCCCTGCAGTGGGGGATATTAAATATTTTTCTAGACTTCCTATTTGACTGTATATAATCTCCTATGAATCTTGAAAAGAGAAAAAAAGAGGAATCTTGAAAAGATGAGGTATAAGATTATCAAGGTATCAGCTCAAATAATTAATAAGTGATACGATGGGTTATCACTTGCCATCTAATTTTATACAAATTTACATTTGATATTTGTTTGGACCATTTAATAATACTATATAAATATGCAAGAACTTACAAAAAATACATTTTCTTTGAGTTCATCTTGTCTTGAGAGTATGACCCATGTTTTCATTGGAATCAATTTTGAATAGTGCTTAACTAATATTACCAGGGCCTTACTAAGTGAGGGATATATTTAGCCATTTAGGTGATAAACATCTAGAGATAAATTTTGCATTAGTAAGGCACAATTTAATACAATATATTTATTGATTTCTGTATATTATTGATATAGCACCTTTTTTTCCCCGTGTTTAGTAGTTTTGTGATCTAGTGAATTTTCTTCCTTAAAACTGGTACGAAGGAGAGTTTATCATGTGGACAATTCAAACACCGAGAGCCAATAGCAGCATTTAAAACCTGGAGGCTTAGTGCATTTCATAGTGTTCTCCATATTTTAATGATTACAGATATGCCCAGAATGAAGATAGAGCCTTTTGGGTGCTATGTTTGGATCAGCTCTTTAATCCGCAAATTAAAATCATAGCAACTTGTTTTAAAACTCTTCTATGGAACAATGTTTAGAATGCTAAACTGAGAATTCTAGTATCTGTTATCAAGGTGGTCTTGAGAAAAAAAAATGTTCTCTTTTACAGAGACTGGTATTCCAAATTCTTCATATGCATGTTGTAACAATAATATCTGTTATTATTAATATTAGTGTGGTGACTAACTTACAAAGACACACACATTTTACATTTTTCCCCATTTGCTCTATTCCTTTACATTTAACCACTTAAGCTAAATAGATTATATATATATGTATATATGATAAATATATATGATGTATACATCATATAATATATGATGTATACATCATATATATATCATATATATGATATATATATGATATATATATATATGATATATATATGTATATATCTCAGTTCCTCACAGCTGAGTAGTTGCAGGGAAATGACAAAAACACGGAGCTAAGTACAAGGCTTATTTATCATCTCTGCTCCCGTGTGAAACCATGAAAGACTGCCCTGACTCACTGGGGCAAGTCCTGTTTTATGAGTCAAGGAGCACCACATCACAGGGTACTGTAAGATTTTCTTAGTCCAAGAGGTCCAGTGATATAAAATGACCACAGATTCTTTAAGGTCTTATCTTTGGGTGATTCTGTTTATCTTGGTTTCAGGAAGTAGGGTATCTTGTTAGGGAGCGCTTTCTCCGACCTGATTGAGGAAATCTATTCACCTGGCCCTGGCCCATTCACCTTCTGTTTCCATTGCCAGACTTAATAGGCTCTTTCAGCAAGACCTGGAGATTTTAATCTATAAACCAGTAGCTAGGGCTTCCCTGGTGGCACAGTGGTTAAGAGTCCGCCTGCTGATTCAGGGGACGCGGGTTCGTGTCCCGGTCCGGGAAGATCCTACATGCCGCGGAGCGGCGGGGCCCGTGAGCCGTGGCCACTGAGCCTGCGCATTCGGAGCCTGTGCTCCGCAACGGGAGAGGCCACAACAGTGAGAGGCCCGCGTACCGTAACAAAAAAAAAGAAAAAAAAAACATTAGCTAAAGCTACACCAAACTTATGAGAATCAATCCCAGCATATGTGAGATTTTAGTTTTATTGCCTAAGAGTCAATAATGGGTATTATTTCTTAATGTGACAAGAGTGCAAAGGCTTCTAACTTCTTTGACCCTCTGGATTATTTCGAAGTATTTACTCTCTTCCTGGCAATCCCCAAACAATAGCAAAGGTGACTAAACCATTTTTAAGGCATGATGTTGTTGATTTGTTTACAATGATTCAGCTGAGTTTTCTTTCTGTTTGCTTTGTTGCTTGAATTAAATTTTTTTCACTCTTGATAAGGGGGTTTGCTAACCTATCCTCATATTACAGAAACAATACATATCTAACATTACGTCTATTATATCTATCTTTTGGGTTGTACTAAATCTACCTTCCTTAATAGATGAAAAGTTTGTCTCTTTCCACCATAGAAGGAAGCCTAGAATATTCCTGAATATAGGATCTAATGTTGTACAAGGCTGTTGCAGCATAGTCTTCATAATACTGCATTCTTGACAGTATTCTTTTCTACACAAATCCACAGAGAAAAAGCTTCCCAATGACCACGCAAGGAAGGGGTCCTATTTGGGGTGACAGCCAGCTCTTCAGCTCAGTCAGATTATTTTAGTTTTATTATTAGCTTTGAAATGTGTCAGTTGCCTCAAATATAAGTGACACATATTTAAATTTAAATGTATTTCTACAAAATAGAAATGATTTTGGTGTACTCTCTAGGATTTTCTATATATTGTCTCACTTGTGATACTGTGGAAACTAGTAATACTAATTGCATTATTTTTAGAAGTGCATCAAAGACACTGGTACTTCCTAAAGTTGCATTTTCACTCTCTTATTTCCCAGCCCTCTGGAAGTTTGGTAGGGTAGCATTTAGTTATGATCTTCAGGCTGTTGGTGGAAGTGGCATCTGTCACATGGTGACCTTTCAGCTCTCTCTTCTCCTGTCTCTACAAACAAGGAAACTTTGTGTTGAGATGGTGGAGGCACTGAATAAAAGCGATCTGGTTTCCTGAGGCACTGCATGGAAGAGAGTTAACCTGGAAAGTTACCTAAGTCCATAAAGATTTTTGCACGTGTGAGAAATAAACCCCTTATAATATTAATTGCTGATAGTGTGGGGTTGTTTGTTAGCAAACTAAAACCTAGCTTATCCCTGACTCTCTGCGAGCACTTAGTAATTTATGAAGACTGTTGCAAATGTTATTTCAATTGCTGTCTGAGATCCACTGCACAGATGAAGAACTTGACACTCTGGGAAGGCCTTTTTGTCTTTGGTCACACTCCTAGTAAATGGCAGTGACACATGTCACGCGTAGGGCTCCTGTCACAAGTTTATAGCTCACTATATTATACCCATTGTCTTTCTCTCAGAATGAAATCCTTTTTGTCCACATACAGCTTTGGGTCTAAAAAGTGACCTTGAAACGTCATCTAGTCTCTTTATTCTTCAGCAGGGTGACATCTGAGTCACTCTAATCGGGAAAGAGTCTCTTCTGTATATAAATACATCTTTCAGTATTCAGAACTGTGTGTACAAACAAAATCGTCTTATTCAGTAGATATTACTGCAGGGAATTACACTTTGTCTTAAGGACATAAAGCATCTGAAATTATTATGGGAATCACAATATATTTTAAAAGTGAATTGCTTATGTGGAAGAAGTGACATTGAGAAATCTGAGAGCAAATTTTTCAGAAAGCCTCTTTCATATTGTTTTTGCTGCTGTTTGATTTTTTTTTCTCGACTTTCATTGCCTACAGTAAAAGAATACCTGCCTGATAATGAATAATGCTGTAATCAAGGTCCTCAGTTTTCTGTATAGCATTTGTTGAATGACATGGAAATGAATATAAATGAAAGTTAATATAGAGTTGAAAGTGTTTGCCTTTTAAACTGACTGTACTGTCCTTATGTCTGCAGAGTTTACCATATTGTGATTTTGTTTAAATATACTTGATTTCTGGACCTCATTTTTGCCCTTGCTACTGTAACCCCCTCAGTATAATTATTTATGCTATTCTGACCTGCTGACTAGAAGAAAATGGCATGTTGGGAAGACATTTGAAAACCATTCAGAAGCAGAAACTAAAGTATTAAGTAGATACCTAGATTATTGTTACATTAAATTTAAATACTTTTCCTGTTTTCTCAAATTAGCATCAAACACTGTATGTCTCACTAGAAAAAAATAGGAGAAAAAATGTATAGAAGAGATTAATTATTTTGCATGGCAAAAGAAAATCAAAGACCAATTTAGTCAAGCAGATCATGGGTATATTCTCTCATTAATATAATTTAATTGAAAACACACACACGTTTCGGTAGAATAAAGGTCTATGGAAAATATTAGTTATAGAAAATAGCCACAAATAAGGACTTGTTCCTTTAAAATTAACACTAAACATGATAAGAATTTTGAAATCATAAATGTTAAGAAATATCCCACTTATATCACAGACACACAACAATAGAAAATGAACAAAGGTAATGAGCTTCTAAATTCTCACTTCAAGAAGAAGGTGCAGGGCTTCCGTGGTGAAGCAGTGGTTAAGAATCTGCCTGCCAGTGCAGGGGACACGGGTTCGAGCCCTGGTCCAAGAAGAACCCACATGCCGCGGAGCAACTAAGCCCGTGCACTGCAACTACTGAGCCTGAGCTCTAGAGCCCACGAGCCACAGCTACTAAGCCCACGTGCCACAACTCCTGAAGCCCGAGTGCCTAGAGCCAGTGCTCTGCTCTGCAACAAGAGAAGCCACCGCAATGAGAAGCCCGCGCACCACAACTAAGAGTAGCCCCCGCTCACCACAACTAGAGAAAGCCTATGTGTGGCAATGACGATCCAGCACAGCCATAAATAAATTAATTAATTAATTTAAAAAGAAGAAGGTGCTGGAAGAGATAGCTCTGTGATGCATTTGTGATTTTATGTTCTAAAACATTAAAGATATTTTGAAAGTGTTCATATATAAATTTCTCATAAATATCTTTTGTGTGGGACTCCTAAGAATACCTAATTAAAAAAAATCTTCCATCTACAAACATACACGTGAACATACCCATGTAAATTCCCACACCACCTTGACTGTATTTATTTTTGGCACTTACATCTTTCTGCTTCTATCTGTATATCCAAATCCTTATGTCAAACACACAGAACAGCAACTTGCAGTTGAAGTAGTCTTTTCTGCATAAAACTTACCTGCTGCCTCTGCAACAGTATTAAGGAGTTGCTTGGCAAAGTAGTAAAAGCATTTCTGGAGTCAGTAACCACATGGACCCAGAGCGGTCCTGGCAAGGTATTTTTGTCATGCTCAGATTGGTTGTTTAAAGTGGGTTTGACTTACCCTTCTTCAGGTTTTAGTTACCTGGGATTACCCCAACCACAACCAATCACCATTTATTCATTTACTAATCCCACCTCTTTGAATCTTCCTTTCCGAGAGAAAGATGCAGTGCCATGTAATTTTGCCACAGAATCTTTCTAAGCTCTTTGTTATTGACAGACTCCAGCCTAACACAGCCTAAATAATTATGGATTACAGTTCCAACATTGTGATATGCTGTATTAGTGAAAAATATGCACTATGTATATTCTGTCATTAAGTTTTTACTACTCTGTTCCCTTATGAGATTATTTGCTTTTTTATTCTTGACATTTCTCAATGAATGTCATCTAGTGCCTTTATTTTTTGGGTCGTCAAGGAATAGAGTTTACTTTTATTTATTTATTTATTGAAATATAGTTGATTTACAATGTGGTGTTAGTTTCAGGTGTACAGAAAAGTGATTTGGCTATACATACATATATATCTATTTGTTTCAGATTCTTTTCCTTTTGGTTATTACAAAATATTGAGTATAGTTTCCTGTGATATACAGTAATATTTATACAATGGAATATTACTCAGCCATAAAAAAGAGTGAAATAGTGCCATTTGCAGAAACATGGATGGACTTAGAGATTATCATGTTAAGTGAAATGAGACAAAGACAGATATCATATGATATCACTTATATGTGGAATCTAAAAAAAAAAAGATATAAATGAGCTTATATAGAGTTTGGAACTAACAATACACACAACTATATATAAAATAGATAGCCAACAAAGACCTATTGTATAGCACAGGGAACTATACTCAATATTTTGTAATAATCTATTGCCTTTAGTACAGTCATCCATGGGTATCTGAGGGGCATTGGTTGTAAGACTCCCACGGATACCAAAATGTGGGATGCTCAAGTCTCTTCTGTAAAATGGGAGTATTGTTGGCTGAATCTGTAGATGAAGAACCCATGGATAGGAAGGGCAGACTGAATTAAAGGGCTCCACCTAGCCACACTGAAACATACCACGTGGTCAGAATTTATACTTGACCTTGGTAAAATGAAAACCTTTCCTTTAGAAGAGTTATTTGGGACAATGGAAATGGACGGCACTGGTAAAAAGGGTAAATTGAATAAGAACATTATTACTGAATATTATAATTAATGTACAATTTTCAAAAGAAAAATATTCTTATAATAGTTTATAGTATTCAGTAAGTTAGATTCATGTAATCCACAAGGTAACTCACTCATTAAAATGAAAATGGAATAGACACCAAGTTTACTTTCAGATGTGTTATGTATTATCATAACCTCTAACAAGGAAGGAGAGCAGACCAAGAAAAATGTGTAGGGCAGGTGTGTTAAGGAGATAGTTCAATGCTGTACAGGCTCTCTAAATGATTTTAAGTGGTCCCTTGGAGTCTTAATTCTGTAAAGCTTTTATCACGATGAAACAATTAATACAAGTAAGTCAGTATGTATGGCATATGTAACTAGAGACTACTAAAGTTAACACCTATGTGCCACTGCCTAGCTTACAGAGTAGAAATGTTTTATGTAGGTACCTGTGTGCCCCTTCCTGATTTCATCACTCTCACCCCATCCCTGGTGTTCCATACTTCTGAACTTTGTCTTCAATATTATCTTCATTGGAATGATAGTTTTGCTACACTTGTATGGATCCTGAACAGTCTATGATTTACTTTTTATTCCTTTAACTTTCTGTATGACTGATATTATATTCTGTGTATTCTTCAATTTGCTTTTCTCATTCATCATTATGTTTCTGACATTCATGCATATTGATTCTTATAGCATCAGTTGTATTATTTTCAAGAATGTGACTCACTTTACTTATATTCATGAATCTCATTTTATTTCATTTTCTTATTGATTGATATTTGGATGAATATAATTTTTTTCTGTAATAGAAAAAAGTGATGCCATGAATGGGTACATGATTTGCTCTTGGGGATTTACCTTAATGTGTAAACAAGAATCTTAGAGTATTAAATCTGAGTTTCACCTGATGATGACAAAGTGCCTAATTGACAGCATCAATTTACACTTTGACTAGCTATGAAGTCTTATTGCTCCATCTCTCCCCAGTGTTTGGAATTGCCAAACATCTTCACTTTTGCCAGTCTGATGTATGTAAAATGCTGTCTCGTTGTGGTTACAGTCTGCAACGCTCTGATTAGCTATGAGTTTCAGCATCTTTTTATGTTTATTAGACATGTGGGCTTCTTCCATGAAGTAGTTGCCTATACTTTTGTCCATTTTCTATAGGGTTATTAGTCTTTTTCTTGTTGATTCAAAAGACGCTAAGCCTTTTTGATCATACATGTTACAGATGTTTTCTCTCAGTTTGTGACTTGTCTTTTACTGTCTTCATGGTGTCTGTTAGTAAAGAGAAGTTTATTTTTTCTTTATGGTTTGTGTTTTTGTATCATACTTAAGGAATCATTTCCTCCTATATTCCTGTAAACATTCTTCTAAACATTTAAAAGTTTTGTTTTTCATATTTTGATCTTTAATAGACCTGGAATCAATTTTCATACACAGTGTGAGATATGGATTTATTTTTCTTTCCTAAGTAGAAAACCAGTTGTTTAAGTACCATTTATTATCAATCATTACTCCTGTGATCTGCCATGCCAACTTGGCTGTAAGTCTAGTTTCCTATATATTGGTCAAATTTAGTACGTATTAGGTTTTCTTCACGTGTACAATTGTCAAGTTCTGCACAAGTAGGACACTGCCTTAATTATCATAGCTTTATAAATAAGCTGTGTTAGCTGTTCCTCCACAATGCTTCTCTTCTTCAAAGATCTTTGTCTATGCTTGGCCCTTTGATGTTTCATATAATATTTAGAAGCAGCTTGTCAAAGTCCACAGAAACTCCTATTGGAATTTTGACTGGAATTGCAATGAATCTATAGATAAATCTAAAGAGGAATGACCTCTGAGTTTTTCTATCCAGGAGCAAATATGTCTCCTCATTTATTCATGTCTTCCCTAAACTTTTCAATAAGGCTTTATAATTTATATCAATAAATATCTTTCACGTTTTTCATAGACATGTTTCTAGGTACCTTATATTTTGGATATTGTTATAAATGGAATCTCAAACTATTGTTTACTTATTTAACTTTTCACTGTACCATCCAGGACCTCTACTTCAATTTTGAATAGATACAGTGATAGTGATAGAATGTGCTATAGGCTGAATATTTGTGTCCCTCACCCCCCGCCTCCACCAAATCCATATGTTAAAATCCTAAATGCCCAATGTGATGGTATTAGGAGGCCTTTGGGAGATGATTAAGTCACGAGGGCCGAGCCCTCATAAAAGAAATTAATGACTGTAAAAGAGGCCTGAGAGAAATCCCTTGCTTCTTCCACCACGTGTGGATACAGCAGAAAGTCTGCGATCTGGAAGTGGGCCCTCACCCGACCATGCCAGCACCCTGATTTTGGACTGACAGCTCCAGAACTGTGAGAATAAATTTCTGCTGTTTATAAGCCAACCAGTCTCTGGTGTTTTGTTATAGCAGCCTGAACAGACTAAGACAGAATGGTTAGATATAATCTCATTACTGACCTGGCATGGAGGGAAATCCTTGCAAATAAATGGAAATAATAGTTATTTCAACAAATCTAGCTATAACAAAAGCACTCCTGGCAAATACATTTTCCACTGGCTTTTCATTCTATCTAAAACTTCAGCATTTGGAAACTCTTTGGGGTTTAGTTAAGATTAAATTGTTTTAGAGAGTATGGAGGATGTAACTGTTTAAGCACTTTAATAGTGATTTGCACCATAGCAAAGATTAGATTATATCAGATAATAAAAGAATGAGGGTTAATTTTAACTAGGGGGAAAAAGTTTTCTAAAAATTCTCCATCCTGAGTCATCCAAGGGCAAAACATCTGGTTACCAGTTTCCCTCATCTTATTCTCTGGATGACTCAGGATGGAGACTTCTTTGTTCTATAGATCTGGTACATGTAACCAATAGATCTTTGCAAGAAGTCCATTTTCCAAGCTGCTGAGCCATGTGCACTACACAATCTGTCTCTTAAGGGGGCTTTGTTTGAGCAATGGAAACAGATGGCTGCCTGAACTTTGCTTTGAAGGTTATGTAAAAAAACCTCTAGAATTACCAGGGTAATTCTCTAGAAAAGTATAGAGTGAAATAATGTACACATCTGAGTATAGAGGCTGGTGACAGCAGCCTGGTATGAATATAGATAGATAGATATAGATATTAGCATACTGTTATAATTTATGATAATAAAATTTACTTGTAATTTATTGAATGGAATGCAATGTTTATATATGTGTGTGTATTTGTGTGTGTCTAACACATAAATACATTTAGATTGTGTTTTGCTTATATGTTGAACACTTATGAGTTTTATTATAAATATGAGCATCCATTAATATCAATAGTAGTTGGTTACCATAGTTCCTTTATCAGGTGAAATATATGAGTAAACATAAGATAGGAAATGAATTGAGGTTAAGATGAGTGGTGGTAAGGGCACCTGAAGCACCCATACTTTAGTCCCATGTTAGGATTTATTAACAATGAAATTAGAGTCAAGTTTGCAAATTATTTTCTGTAATGTCCAATCCAACTTCCCCTTTAGGGGCAAAAGACTTTAAATGAGAAAAATGACTGCCTGGGAAATATCAAGTAGAAGTAATAGATGCCTATTTCACTAACAATCATTATTTCACATCAGTTGTTTAACATGAAAAGGGCATGGTTTTACAATGCCTAAACAATGAATTTCTAAGATGATTTCTAAGACAACAGAAGCCAGAAGAGTTCTCACAGCTCCATGTCACCTAGGGTATATATCTGAACATGGAAATAATTTCAAACTTCTTGCAAGATCACCACAAAGAAAAATGAGAAGAGAAGCCAGGTCACCTCAGAAATCAGTGCCAGGCTGCCAGAGGTTTACAGCTTCACTCTGTCCCAATGACTTCTGGAGATGAGAAGAGGATAGAGGGAGTGAGAGAGCGAATTTTTTTCTGATACTTTTATTTTTTGTAACAATGATAATAAATTGCATTGCAGACCTTTTCAAAGCAATAAAAGATATGTTTCAGGAAGAGCTCTGCCACAGAATAACTGTGTGCTACTGAAAGCTCATTTCACAATGCATTTGTCCTCATCATGTATCATATTCATAGACCAAGGTTCTCCATGAATCTCAGGTATATAAAACATTAGTAAAGAGAAGGCATATCACTAATGCTGGCCTGAGAACATAATAGGTTTGCTAGGTTTGCTCAAATCTATACCATCTATTTTTTTTAATCCTTCTGGCTCCATGCCATAATTTATAATGTGACGGTAAATAGTGAGAAAAACAATTAGCTGATATTATTTGAGTAGTTTGCATTTTGCCAGGTATGTGCACTTCACTTATGTACACATCACTAATTTGACCTCTTCAACCACCCTGCAAGGTAGATATTATTTCATAGGCCAAAAGGGTTTAGTCCTCCCCAGACTGTAATCAGGTTTTATGGAGATTGGCAGGACAAAGATATAAACCTGAGTCTTCTGACTGCAAGATGAGTGCTCTTTTTACTGGGGATTATTTATTTGGTTGATTACACAATTAAAATTTTGGCTCAAAGGTAGAAAAAGTGTGTCTGCTTTCAGTTCCTTGGTATGAATTATTAACAATAAAAGTGAAAGGCGAGTTTGCAAATTATTTTTCTGTAATACCCAATTCATCCTGTAGAGGTAGCTGGATGGTGATTTAAATATTTGACCAAGTCCTGCATGTATAGCGATCATTCTAATTCTAGCAGGACACAAACTGTTAGAGTATTAACAGATAATAAAGTACAGGGTCGAGTATAAGAATTCCATTTCTGTCTTCTTGGAAGAATGTTTGCTGAAGTGGAAACAGGATTCGTCTATGCTGCTAGATTCTTTGAGAAAAACTGTGGGCTTGCAGTCAAGGGCATTTTCCTGTCATTGTCTCATATAGTCTGTTGATGAATGGATTTCTAATCACCAGCATTGTTCCAGTTGGGCAGAGGTCCATGGTTCTAGAAAATTCCATAAAGCCAAGTTTTATTGTGTTACACTCAGCATCAAACATAGCCAGTGACCCAGAAAGAGATTCAGAGTATGCTGAAGTCATAATATGGCTGTTTCTAGGCTTATGTGGAATAAGATTCCTTGATTACCCTTCAATAAAATCCGCTATCTTCTGAAAGGAGATAATGGCTTTGGCAAATGAAATTCATACTGGAACAACTCTGGTGGATTATATTTGCCACTGTAGGAATTTTCATAATGATTATGGCATTTGCTATATAAATTTACTGATAGTGCTAATAAAATTGAGTGGCTTCATTTGGCCACCCTTCCTCCCTCCCTCCCTTCCTTCCTTCCATGCTTTTCTATATTTTAACAGCTGTTTATTGAGCGCCAACTGTGTAGCAGTCACTGTTGTAGGTGCTAAGGGTATAAATATCATTGAACAAAACAGATAAGGTTAGTACTCTCAAGGCACTTCCAATTCATATGAAGCAAAAAAGACACTAACAAAATAAACACAGAATTAACATGTTAAGAGATAAGTGCTATAAAGACTAAAGCAGAGGAACACATAGAAAGTGGTGGATAGAAAGTATTTCATATCCATGGGCAGGGAAATTCCCAATGGTTAGCAGATAGCATATGAGCAGAGATTAAATGTATTAAGGGAGAAGCATGAGGATATCTGGGAAACAAATATTCTAAGATCAGAGAGCAGCAGTGCAAACACAATACAAATTTCTTTGTGCATTTGTTTTTTAAGTGTGGTTGAGAATGAGGGGTGAAATTTTCGAAAATGAGGTTTAGAGAGAGAGCTCAGGGCTGTGTCATCTGTAGAAAGACTTTGTGGGTTTCCTTGTTTAAAAATCAGAGGGTGTTTTGGAGAATAGGCTCATGAGATGATTCATTTAAAAGGATGACTCTGACTGTGGTATGGGGACTAGAATGCATAGAACGAAGGGATAAATTAGAGGGACCAGACTGCTGGGTGAATTCAAACTTTCCAGTACTTGGGAGCTATTTCTGAACTAACAAGTGGGAGAGCAGGTGTTCAGCCTCCAAGTTCCTGCTGCCACCTCTGAGAAAAGCAAGTCCCAAAATGCTGTCTTCTTGACCTTTCTTCTTGACGATCTGTATTCAAACACCTCTGTATGTGCCTCAGCTCAAGAACCTGACAGTCTGCATCCTGAGCTCCACCTTTCAAGGTTTCCTATTTTGTGTGCTGGCACGGAGGATTATAGTACAAAACCACACTGCCCACAGAAGGTTACAGGACAAGTCAGAGTAAGACATGGAATCTTCCAGATGTGAGTCCAGGTGGAAGACTAAAAAAATGTACTATTTGATAATCTGAAGCAACTATTTTTTTGTTTTTAACTATGAAACCTCTGTTAATGTCTCAGAATTCCTACAAATTATTCAACTTAGTGTCTCTTTGGGCTACAGAGTTCTGACAAGTAAAGACAAATTCACCCAACTGTCACTAAAATATTCTCATTTAGAGCAATTTTGAAAATAATTTCCTTTCTGGATACAATCATAGAAAGAATTTTTTAAATAGAGCTGTTTTAAAACCATAAATTATACCATAATTTTAATCTCTAAAGTTTATTTAGCAAGTGCCAGTTTACAGAACTAAGACTTTTATAGTGTTAGGGAAAAACCTACATATTTTAAAGGGGAAGCTGTCTAACTTTAATCATGTCTCTAATATCTTTTTTTCTAAAGAAGATACATGAATTTGTAATTTTTTCTTGTGTAGTAACAATAGCCATGAGGACTTAGGTGATATAAGTATACTCTAATGTAAAAGAGGTATTTGTCAGAAAGAACAGAATGTTTATATATAGATATAGATATAGATATATGTTTTTCAGCTTAAATACACTGCCTGTTCATGAATAATTTTGATATTCTTTTTTATTATGTTGAGATGTTGATTTTCGGAAAGCAGAATGAGTTATCATGGATGGTCATTTTGATAACCAAGATATTATTTTGATACTCCTTGATAACTTCCATTTTTTTTTTTTTTTTTTTTTTAATGGTACGCAGGCCTCTCACTGTTGTGGCCTCTCCCGTTGCGGAGCACAGGCTCCGGACGCGCAGGCTCAGCGGCCGTGGCTCACGGGCCCAGCCGCTCCGCGGCATGTGGGATCTTCCCGGACCGGGGCACAAACCCGTGTCCCCTGCATCAGCAGGCAGACTCTCAACCACTGCGCCACCAGGGAAGCCCGATAACTTCCATGTTTGACTTGGAATGTGGTTAAGGTACTTTACACCAGAGATTTTTCCAGCATAAATAATGCATTCCAAAATTATAGAAAAGTATAATGGCTAATTTTTATCACTAGATTTTGAAAGTGAAATTGATTAGATAACATCACTAAAATGTCAAAGGGATGAGAACATTTTCTTTCATCTGAAATATACATAATCAGGAAGTGGGGGATAGTCATTCTTAAAACGGTATTTCATGTCCAAATTGTAAAATCTATAGTTTTCTACACATTGGAGAAGAGGTGTTCCAGGTGAAGATGATTCTACCAGAGTTTTATGCTCTTCAAAAATAGATTAAAATAGGTGTCATTTTATCTATTTTCAAAGGTTCAGAAATACTTATGAACACATGGCACATGACATAGCAAGTTATTTGTGTGGACAGTGTGAACTGAAGACCCTTTCCTGACTCCTGCACATTTAGATTAGTTACTCCTCCTAGGTTCCTTCGTAGTATCTAGGAGTTCACAATTACTGTAGCACCAGTTCCACTGTATTGTAATTTCATTTTGTCTATCTTCTACACTAGACTGTAAGCCACTCAATGACCGAATTATATCACGTTCACCTTTATATTCCAGTACTTATGACAATGCCTGTTATATAACAGATTAAATAAACATGTACTGAAGTGATTATGTTGTGTATGAAAGGGTACAATGTGGAGTAGTAAGGAGAGTAATTCTACAAATGAGATCACACTTTGAAGTACAGGCACATTTTCTTGGCACACCTTCTATTCCAGCCATGAATGAGGTAATGATTTTTGTGCAGTGTGTCCCTGGAAAGTCTTCTATCTCTACCTTTCTTCCCCAGAGTTTCTCAAATTGTAGTGGGGACCCTTGAAGGACTGTACCTAACCCTCATCCATGTGCAGCCTGGAAGTGAAAGATCTTAATTCCCCATAGGGTTAATTGATCGATGGGGTACTAGAATTAGAGGATAAACATTCTTTTCTTTTGTGCTTTAGGTGAACAAGTGTGAAGCATATTTTATACCGTTGCTTGAAGAGTCCTGGTGGTGGGATGGTGCCTGAGTTGCCCCCAGTGGACTAACAAAGAATGCACCTTTACAGTGGTTTTCCCTTCTTCTCTGTTTTACTCTCACCAGTCTCCCACTACTGTTGCCTAAAATCATTCCCCCAATAAACTATCTTCATAGACACTTAGTTTTAGGTTCTTTTTCAGAGGGGCTCTGATACAAAGAAACCATCTAAAGGAACTAGTGAAAGTTATATAAGTAATTTGTATCTCAGTTTTATTGTTACGTTAAATAACAGAAAAGAAAAATAGACCCAACAACAACAAAATGTTATCCATCATTTACCTCCCTAGGGATAGTGTCCTAAGCTTACTAGAGTTTGTTGCCACATCTCAAGACCCATCTAAGATCAGTTTGGCACCTTTCTTTCTCTTTCTATTTATCTAACAGAGACAAATCCTAGAGTAAACAGGTGGTGGTGGGAGGGAGGACAAAAAGGGGCATTTTCAATTCTCTTTCCACTAAGGAAATGTTTGTGAACAGAAGTGTAGATCAGACAAACCTGGACATAGCTTATGTCATGGGAGGGTAATCACACATGTGTTACCCTATCCAAATAAATTATGCAGTCTGCATGACCTACTAGTTTTTTTTTCTCTTTTTTTTAAGAGTAACCTAAATCATCCTTGTAAACCGGCAGTTAAATGTTTCCTGATCACGGAGTTGAATTTAATTTGCTTATATCTAGTATTTTTTTCCTGTATGTTTATAATAAGGAACATTAAACAATAGTTTACCTTTCTTTTCTTTTTTCAGACTTTAGAAATACAATTATAGTATCTTTGTAGAATAAAATATATTTTCTTACATCTTTATCCAATATTTTGGGGCAAATTATGTAATATGGACCTAAGCTTACATAACATTTAAAAATAACTAATTCACAAAACTCCAGCTACTTGAAGGTAATACTGTTAACACTTTTCATTTTTCCATAATTGTTAGTATGTACAAGCCCTGGCTCCATGCCTTGCTACTACCATGTGAACTTGAGCAAGTTACTCTGTGCTTCAGTGTTCTCATTTATAAAATGAGGATAAATCATAGATCTTAACTTATAGGACTGTTGTGAGGACTCAGTGAGTTAATATATGTAAATATTAAGATAAAAAGTGCTTGTTACAGTGCCTAGGACATAGTAAGCACAAAACACACCCTAGTTATTACTAATATTATTGCAGAACTGTAACAGAAAATTGGAACCTAACTAAATAGAGGAGTGGGAAAATAAGTTATGGCCATCAAATCACAATATATCAAATATTCATGGTCAATCTATATTTTTAAGGAGTTTGTAATGAGATGTCCCCTGAAAGACACAGAATTGTCTATAGCTTTTCTATTCTTCTAAAGCCATGAGTGTTACATTTCTTTACACTTTTCAATAAGGATAGGATGCATAGTGAAGATAACAGAGGGGAATTTGCAACACCTGCCTGTTGGCCCTTTGTTTAGAAGTCTTCCTTGTTTATGCTTTTGTGTGTGTGTGTGTGGTACGCGGGCCTCTCACTGTTGCCGCCTCTCCCATTGCGGAGCACAGGCTTCGGACGCGCGCAGGCTCAGCGGCCATGGCTTACAGGCCCAGCCACTCAGCGGCATGTGGGATCTTCCCGGACCCGGGCACGAACCCGTGTCCACTGCATCGGCAGGCGGACTGTCAACCACTGCGCCACCAGGGAAGCCCTTCCTTGCTTATTCTTTACATTTATATGTCTTTATAAGAAAATTTGGTTAAAACTTTTTTTTTTTAAATCCCAATAACTTAAAGGAAAGTTATGATTGGATGTCACATGATTGCCCAATTTTTTCTGTAGGGAAAGTAATAACCTGATTCTGAGTCTGGCTGTCCTTGAAAGATCTTGTCTGTGGGCTAAAGACAAATTCCTACAGTTCCAATGTTGGGGTATCTGGGTTAGCTAAGAATTCCATCTCCAGCAGAGTATTGCATATGTATTCAAGGAAAAGTGAAACGTTTGATTGGTCTCTGTCTTTTGGTTTCCTGCAATTTTTCTTTTAGTTTTATTTAAAAAGGAAAGAAAAATAAATCAAGATCCACTGTAAAAGGGAGTAATAGCTAAATTTGGCAGGACCTAAATCATTTAGTCAAAATGTTAATATAAAATTATTAAGTGGAAAATGTTAGAATCACTGTGGTGATCATATCTCAATTGTATAATATGTCTCTGTCCTTGTAGGAAAAGAAATTAGAAGCTGTACTAAGATGTTAACAGTGTTTTTCTGTGGATATTGAGACTACAAGTGTATTTTTTCTCCATTACTTATTCCGCAGTACTCCAGTATGAACATGTATTACTTTTACAATGATAAAACATACTGTTACTTAGAAACCCATTTAGAATTCCTCCTTGAGTTGCTAGACCTAATGTCTCTTTCTCTAGCCTTGAAAACATGATCTCTATTCAGTGGCCAAGGAAGAAGAGATCATGCAAAGCAGAGGCTACTATGGTAATTCAGGAAACTAGAGAATATAGCTCAGTCCCATAGTTGAGAAGTACATGCCTAACTGTTGTTCCTTGTTCAGTTCCATCCAGAAAGCACACACTTTGCATAGAATTTTCTAATGTATTTCGTATGATACAAAATTTCTAAAACAAACTGAAATCAACATGATTAAAATGTTTGTTTTCTGGTATTCATAGGCCTGAAGATCAGATTATTCACTGGTTTGTCTTAGCATCTCCTTCTCTCTTTAGAGATATATCTTTAACTATGACCCGGAATTCTTTCCAAATGTGAAGTTTCCGTTATTTGTCCTTTTCATCTTTTGCCTGGTGTTTCTGTTTCTTTTTTATTGTAAAAGGCAAGTTCCTTTATGTTCCTCCTCACATTGTGTTTCTGTTTTCCACTGTAAAAAGGCAGGATTGCGGGGGACACACATAATGTTGATATTATTGAGTCATTTGTTACAAAAATGATAGCTGCAGAATCATTCTAACAGAAGGCAAAAGGAAAAAGTGAGAAACAGATATTCAATATAGTCATATAAAAAAAAAGAATGTGCCACTTGTTACTACCTATAAAATGTGTGAAGTTTTGTGTTGTGTTAAAATCCTCCACCCTGTCTTTGAGGGTCTGAGCCATGGATGTGGTGGGTGCTGACAATCAAAAAGAACATGGTTAAATTTCTGTCTATTTGACATGAATTATTGCCTTGCAATGCTGCATTCTGTGAGACAGTAGATGAAATGATTTTACTATGTTTTCTAAATGAACACATCATCTTTTCCGGTCCTTATTGTTACAGTATCAGCCCTGGTGGTATCATCTCTAAACTCAGTCTGTCACCTCTGTTCTGTCCTTCCTCTCTAGATAATGTAAAGTAAGGGAGGTCTTTGTGATGAGGAGATTCATATTGAAATGATACTTCCTTTGGTTCAAAGTATTTTATTCTTGTATTACTTTTGGATTTTTAACTTCTCATTTTATTCTTAGTATAAGCCAACAACACATTTGATGTAGAAAATATAAATAAGAGGAAAACAAATAAAAGTCACCTTTAATACCATTACTCTGGGAGGGTCAATTTTAACATTTAGAGATAAAAGTCTTGCAGGGATGCATGCAGGAATCACAGTTAAAATAAAACCAAGGTTAAACCTTGATGGAGGTATGTAGCTATTTAACGATTTTGGGGATTATTTTTTATTAATGCTCAGTGGGCCATAATACACTACCACAAAAAAGCTCTGTATTTAAGGAACAGCTGAATTCTTCCCACTGCTGGAGCTGGGGCTAGTCTAGAATCCATTAGGGACACTAAGAGACTGGTCAGTGGGACTCTGACCCTCATCCAGTGCTTTTCCAGAGGTCGTACTGCTGGACTAAAGGTATAGAGATATTTTAATACTTTTTTATAAATTGACATCTAAGACTGTTGGGTCACTTTATACTCCTGCCAGGGGAGTATTTGTTTCCTGGCTTCTTAGTTCTGTGTCTTCTAATTCTTTGAAATGTCTTGTAGCTAGAAATGGCATTTCTCTCTTTTAATTAACAATGTTTTCATTATCCCTGAAGATAAAATTTGTAATATGTTTGTTGACATTTATTCTCCTCTTGTGAATTGTCTGTCAATGCCCTTTATACATGATTTCTATTTTAGTATTTATTTATTATAGATTTTAATAACTTTTTAAACAATTAAGAATATTGATTGAACAGTTCACTTTTAATTCTTTATAGGTTTATTATTTGATTTGTGTTTATATTTTGCTTGTAATGTTTTGAGGATGGGGTCAAAATTTTAACCAATGTTATGTGTTTTTCTTTATTGTTTCTACTTTTGATCTCTTTGTTAAAAGATTTTCATCACCTCCAATATTGTGTGCATATTACTTTCTTTTAATATCTTCATTTCTTTTTTTATTTAAAATTCTCATTCGTCTGAAATTTAGTTTGGATTGAGTTATAAGGTAGGAAGCTAATTGTGTTTTGCTCTAGGTCAGCAGTTGCAGTTCATTCATTTATTAATTTATCTACTTATTCCACAAATAAGAATTAAGAGACTAGTATCCTCCAGGTGCTATTCTATGTGCATATGTACAGCAGTGAGAAAAAAAAAAAAAGGCAAAATTCCTGTCTCATGGAGCTTACATTCTTGTGAGCAGAGACAGATATTTTATAAATAAATGTATATTTTCAACAATGATAAGTGCCAATGAAAAATAAAACAGAGTAAGGGAGGTGGATAGGGGGTACAATCTTATAAGAGATGGTTAGGGAAAGGTATGCACTTGTGGTGACTTTTGAGCAAAGAATAAGCAAGGGAGGTAGCCAAGGGATTTTTCTGGGTGAAGAACATTCTTGGTAGAGCAACAATCAGTGCAAATGCCTGAGGCAGAAGTATGCTCAACTGGAATAATGAGTTCAGGGCAGTATGGTAGGAAAGGGACCGGGTTATGTAGCACCATGAGGACATTATGAAGAAGTGCATCTACTCAGAGTGATTTTGGAAGTCAGTAGAAGGTTCTGAGCAGATAGTGATATGTTCTAGTTAGGTTTTTAAAGGATCACTTCGACTACTGCAAATATATATACTTGGTTCATCTATCATGCAGCATTCTGTCCTACTGCTCTGATATATACCCCTATATCTCACAGTTTAATAATCAATGATTTATGATACGTTATTTTATTTAGCCAGACAACTTTCCCTTCATTAGTCTTTGAAAAAAACTGTTTTGCCTAGTTTTGTGCATTTTTCCCAGATAATATTTGGAAATACTTTTATATTAATATAATTCAATATACTATTAGGATTTTGTCTGGAATTGAATTAGATCTATAGATACATTTTTGGGGTCTGTTAATAATACTATTTATTCTCATGCAGGTTATGCTAGTTTTCTGTCCTTATTCAAATGTTATTTTGTTTTTCTTGGCAGAATTATATTTTTTACATAGTTTCTCTACACTTATTATTAAATTTAAGTCCAGAATATTTATATTTGTATTGCTTCTATGGAATGGTATCTTTTTCGGTTATATTTTCTTACTACTTCTTTCTGGTTCTAAAAATACTGATAGAATGAAAATATATATGATCATATCTGATCACTTGAAAAAAACTTCTTGTATACTCTAAAGTTTTTAATTTGATTCTCTTCTGTTTTAGAAAAACCTTTTTTATTCCAGAAACAGTTTAAAAATTTTCCAATATTTATACCTCTCTTTTTTATTCATATATTATATCAACTAGAATGCCAGGATAATACTGTTTGTGACAATAATGGATATATTTTCCTTGAATCTATTTATGTAAATACCTCTGATATTAAAATAGCAAATAGTTTAAATCACATGTGCTAACTTCAATCAAATAGTAGTCACTTGTTTTCTGAAGTTCTGTTCTGAGAAAACTGGGGTTGAACACCAACAGTTCCATGTTCAATTAACATTTTGTGCCATGGACTTAAAAGCAGGTGGTTGTTACTAGTCTAGAATTTGGTATAATGCTAGCTGTTAATTTGAGATGATTTTTTAACATGGAGTGCCCATACATGTAGAAGTTGTTAACAAAATAAATTCTATCAGATTATACTTCACCAACACTTCTATACATGATCAAGTTCTCATGCATTTGTTAATTTGTACTAGGAGTTGGGGGAGTATATGGCACTAAAGAAGTAGACTTGTACGAGGATATTCCAGGGAGAACTGATCTTTCAAAAATCTGTTAAACAAAGCAGGTTGTTTTAAGTTCTCCCAAAGGAAATGAGGATGCATGTTGTTCTCCATCTTTATCAAACTCAACCATTCTGTCTTGCAGAACGCAGCATTGCAAGGCAATAATTCATGCCAAATAGACAGAAATTTAAACAGGTATATTTTGATTGTTGGCACTCACCGGATCTGAGGCTCAGACCCTCAAAAAGAGGGTGTAGGATTTTAACACAACACGTAACATCACACACATTCTTATAGTTAGAATGCCAGTACAAAGAGGTAGAGAAATTTGAGACACATGTGTCCTGGCAGTTTGGGCTCCAAAATGCCTACAAGGTCGTTTAGACTAGGGAAAGGGTGAACCTCACCAGACACAGCTGTTCAGGCAAAATAACACTGTTACTGGATGCCTGCTTGATCACAATCCCATCTCAATATTTACCAGAATAAAGAGGCAAATTCTAAGGGATTAGTGCATTACAATTGACTTATCTTTTAGGACAGGTGATTCACCTGGGTCTATAGAGGGAGTAAATTAATTTTATGTTTTAAATTCTATCTCCCACAACCAGTTGAATACATAAAATATATAATTTCCATTTGAATCAGGAAACATAACAACAGTAATTATGAAAATTCTTACCTCTAGCTGAACATTAGAATGCTTTTAAAACACTGATATCTGGATCCCAGCCCTAGGAAGTCTGACTTAATATGATGTGAGGTCTTTGAATTCATACCCCTTAAAGAATCCTAGTAAGTTCTAACTGGAGCAAAAGTTGAGAACAATTACACCATTGTTCATTCTCAAAAGATGTCCCTTTTCCAGTCAAGTTCATTATGCGTGCCAATATGTCAATTAAATAATTGTTTAGGATTAATACATGTACTAAAATGACCTCCAATGAAATTAATCACCTGAGAAACATTACAAAATATCTTTCCAGAATAATTGGGCTTGTTAACAACAAAGAACTCCCCAGTATCAACCCAGGACACACATACGAGATAATGTAATGGTATGTAAAATTTTAATTTTATCAGACTCTTATACTTTAAGTTTTATAATTTTTAATAAATATCAAAACATTGTGAGAAAATTATACAAAAAGATGGAATTTTTTTCCCATACATTGTGAGAAAATTATACAAAAAGATGGATTTTTTTTTTTTTTTTGGGTTCACGGGCCTCTCACTGCTGTGGCCTCTCCCGTTGCGGAGCACAGGCTCCGGACAGGCAGGCTCAGCGGCCATGGCTCACGGGCCTAGCCGCTCTGCGGCATGTGGGATCTTTCCAGACCGGGGCACAAACCTGTGTCCCCTGCATCGGCAAGCGGACTCTCAACCACTGCGCCACCAGGGAAGCCCAGATGGATTATTTTTAAGTTAAAATTATATAATGAAAAATTACTTATATCACAAAATATATCACAAATATTTATTGAGTTCCTACTTTGCTACACACTCTTTTAGGCAACAAGCTTAAAGTAATAAGAAAAACATACCAATAAAATTCTCTTCTCGACTCCCTCTTGCGAGAGCACTGGAATCACAACTAACTACTCAACAATAATCGACAGGAAGACACTGGAACTCACCAAAAAAGATACCCCACATCCAAAGACAAAGGAGAAGACACAATGAGATGGTAGGAGGAGCACAATCACAATAAAATCAAATCCCATAACTGCTGGGTGGGTGACTCACAAACTGGAGAACACTTATACCACAGAAGTCCACCCACTGGAGTAAATGTTCTGAGCCACTTGTCAGGCTTCCCAACCTGAGGGTTCAGCAATGGGAGGGGGAATTCCTAGAGAATCAGACTTTACAGGCTAGCAGGATTTGATTGCAGGACTTTGACAGGACTGGAGGAAACAGAGACTCCACTCTTGGAGGGCACACACAAAGTAGTGTGTGCATCGGGACCGAGGGGAAGGAGCAGGGCCCCATAGGAGACAGAACCAGACATACATGCTAGTGTTGGAGGGTCTCCTGCAGAGGTGGGGGGTGGCTGTGGCTCACTATGAGGACAAGGTCACTGGAAGCAGAAGTTCTGGGAAGAACTCCTTGGTGTGAGTCCTCCCAGAGTCTGCCATTAGCCCCAACAAAGAGCTCCAGTGTTGGGTCACCTCAGGCCAAACAACTAACAGGGAAGGAAACCAGCCCCACACACCAGCAGACAAGAGGAGTAAAGTTGTACTGAGCTCTGCCCACCAGAGCAACACCCAGCTCAACCCACCACCAGTCCCTCCCATCAGGAAACTTGCACAAGCCTCTTAGAGAGACTCATCCAACAGAGGGCAGACAGCAGAAGCAAGAACTACAATCCTGAAGCCTGTGTAACCAAAACCACATTCACAGAAAGATAGACAAGATGAAAAGACAGAGGGCTTTGTACCAGATGAAGGAACAAGATGAAACCCTAGAAAAACAACTAAATGAAGAGGAGACAGGCAACATTCCAGAAAAAGAATTCAGAATAATGATAATGAAGATGATCCAGGACCTCGGAAAAAGAATGGAGGCAAAGATCAAGAAGACGCAAGAAATATTTAACAAAGACGGAGAAGAATTAAAGAACAAACAAAGAGAGATGAACAATACAATAACTGAAATGAAAAATACACTAGAAGGAATCAATAGCAGAATAACTGAGGAGAAGAATGGATAAGTGATCTGGAACACAGAATGGTGTAATTCACTGCTGCAGAACAGAATAAAGAAAAAAGAATGAAAAGAAATGCAGAAAGCCTAAGAGATTTCTGGGACAACATTAAAGGCAACAACATTCGCATTACAGGGGCCCCAAAAAGAGTAGAGAGAGAAAAGGACCCAAGAACATATTTGAAGAGATTATAGTTGAAAACTTCCCTAACATGGGAAAAGAAATAGCCACCCAAGTCCAGGAAGTGCAGAGAGTCCCAGGCAAGATAGACCCAAGAAGAAACACACTGAGAAACATAGTAATCAAATTGACAAAAATTAAATACAAAGAAAAATTATTGAAAGCAACAAGGGAAAAATGACAAATAACATACAAGGGAGCTCCCATAAGATTAACAGCTGATGTCTCAGCAGAAATTCTACAAGGCAGGAGAGAGTGGCATGATATATTTAAAGTGATGAAACGGAAGAACCTACAACCAAGATTACTCTACCCGGCAAAGATCTCATTCAGATTCGATGGAGAAATCAAAAGCTTTACAGACAAGCAAAAACTAAGAGAATTCAGCACCACCAAACCCGCTCTACAACAAATGCTAATGGAACTTCTCTAAGTGGGAAACACAAGAGAAGAAAGGGACCTACAAAAACAAACCCATAACAATTAAGAACAGGGTAATAGGAACATACATATCAATAATTACCTTAAATTTGAAAGGATTAAATGCTCCAACCAAAAGACACAGGTTTCCAGAATGGATACAAAAAATGTCACATATATATGCTGTCTCCAAGAGACCCACTTCAGACCTAGGGACACATACAGACTGAAAGTGAGGGGATGGAAAAAGATATTCCATGCAAGTGGAAATTAAAAGAAAGCTGGAGTAGCAATACCCATTTCAGATAAAATAGACTTTAAAATAAAGAATGTTATAAGAGGCAAGCAAGGATACTACGTAATGATCAAGGGATCAATCCAAGCAGAAGATATAGCAATTATAAATATATCTGCACCCAACATAGGAGCACCTCAATACATAAGGCAACTGCTAACAGCTATAAAGAAGGAAATCGACAGCAGCACAATAATAGTGGGGGACTTTAACACCTCATTTACATGAGTGGGCAGATCATCCAAACAGAAAATTAATAAGGAAACACAAGCATTAAATGACACAATAGACCAGATAGATTTAATTGATATATATAGGACATTCCATCCAAAAACAGCAGATTACACTTTCTTCTCAAGTGCACATGGAACATTCTCCAGGAGAGATCACATCTTGGGTCATAAATCAATCCTCAGTAAATTTAAGAAAATTGAAATTATATCAACCATCTTTTCTGACCACAATGCTATGAGATTAGAAATCAATTACAGGGAAAAAAACGTAAAAAACACAAACACATGGATGCTAAACAATACGTTATTAAATAACCAAGAGATCACTGAAGAAATCAAAGAGGAAATCAAAAAATACCTAGAGACAAATGACAATGAAAACACGACCATCAGAAACCTATGGGATGCAGCAAAAGCAATTCTAAGAGGGAAGTTTATAACAATACAAGCCTACCTCAAGAAACAAGAAAAATCTCAAACAATCTAACCTTACACCTAAAGGAACTAGAGAATCAGAAGAAACAAAACACAAAGTTAGTAGAAGGAAAGAAATCATAAAGATCAGTGAAGAAATACATGAAATAGAAACAAAGAAAACAGCAAAGATCAATAAAATTAAAAGCTGGTTCTTTGAGAAGATAAAGGAAATTGATAAACCACTAGCCAGACTCATTAAGAAAAAGAGGGGGAGGACTCAAATCTATAAAATTAGAAATGAAAAAGGAGAAGTTACAATAGACACCACAGAAATACAAAGCATCCTAAGAGACTACTACAAGCAACTCTATGCCAATAAAATGGACAACCTGGAAAAAATGGACAAATTCTTAGAAAGGTGTAACCATCCAAGACTGAACCAGGAAGAAATAGAAAATATAAACAGACCAATCACAAGTAATGAAATTGAAACTGTGATGAAAAATCTTCCAACAAACAAAAGTCCAGGACCAGATGGCTTCACAGGTGAATTCTATCAAACATTTAGAGAAGAGCTAACACTGATCCTTCTCAAACTCTTCCAAAAAATTGCATTGGAAGGAACACTCCCACACTCATTCTCTGAGGCCACCATCACCCTGATACCAAAACCAGACAAAGATACTACAAAAAAAGAAAATTATAGACGAATATCACTGATGAACATAGATGCAAAAATCATCAAGAAAATACTAGCAAACAGAATCCAACAACACGTTAAAAAGATCCTACACCATGATCAAGTGGGATTTTTCCCAGGGATGCAAGGATTCTTCAGTATATGCATATCAATCAATGTAATACACCATATTAACAAATTGAAGAATAAAAACCATATGATCATCTCAATAGATGGAGAAAAAGCTTTTGACACAATTCAACAGCCATTTATTATAAAAACTCTCCAGAAAGTTTCATAGAGGAAACCTACCTCAACATAATAAAGGCCATATATGACAAACCCACAGCAAACATCATTCTCAATAGTGAAAAACTGAAAGCATTTCCTCCAAGATCAGGTACAAGACAAGGATGTCTACTCTCGCCATTATCATTCAACATAGTTTTGGAAGTCCTAGACACAGCAATCAGAGAAGAAAAAGAAATAAAAGGAATACCAATTGTTAAAGGGGAAGTAAAGCTTTCACTGTTTGCAGATGACATGATACTATATGTAGAGAATCCTAAAACTGCCACCAGAAAACTAGTAGAGCTAATCAATGAATTTGGTAAAGTTTCAGGGTACAAAATTAATGCACAGAAATCTCCTGCATTCCTATACACTAATGATGAAAATTCTGAAAGAGATATTAAGGAAACACTCCCATTTACCATTGCAACAAAAAGAATAAAATACCCAGGAATAAACCTACCTAGAGAAACAGAAGACCTGTATGCAGAAAACTGTAAAACACTGATGAAAGAAATTAAAGATGATACCAACAGATGGAGAGATATACCATGTTCTTGGATTGGAAGAATCAATATTGTGAAAATGACTATACTACCCAAAGCAATCTACGGATTCAGTACAATCCATATCAAATTATCAATGGCATTTTTTACAGAACTAGAACAAAATTTCTCAAAATTTGTATGGAGACACAAAAGACCCCGAATAGCCAAAGCAGTCTTGAGGAAAAAAACGGAGCTGTAGGAATCAGACTCCCTGACTTCAGACTATACTACAAAGCTACAGTAATCAAGACAATATGGTACTGGCACAAAAACAGAAATATAGATCAATGAGGAGGATAGAAAGCCCAGAAATAAACCCATGGACTTATGGTCAACTAATCTATGAAAAAGGAGGCAAGGATATACAATAGAGAAAAGACAATCTCTTCAATAAGTAGTGCTGGGAAACCTGGACAGCTACACATAAAAGAATGAAATTAGAACACTCCCTAACACCATACACAAAAATAAACTCAAAATGGATTACAGACCTAAATGTAAGACTGTAAACTATAAAACTCTTAAAGGAAAACATAGGAAGAACACACTTTGACATAAATCACAGCAAGATCTTTTTTGATCCACCTCCTAGAGTAATGGGAATCAAAACAAAAATAAACAAATGGGACCTAATGTAACTTAAAAGCTTTTGTAAAGCAAAGGCTTTTGTACACACAAGATGAAAATACGACCTTCAGAATGGGAGAAAATATTTGCAAACGAATCAACAGACAAAGGATTAATCTCCAAAATATATGAACAGCCCATGCATTTCAATATTAAAAAAAACAAACAACCCAATCAAAAAATGGGCTGTAGACCTAAATAGACATTTCTCCATAGAAGACATTCAGATTGCCAAGAAGCACGTGAAAAGCTGCTCAACATTAGTAATTATTAGAGGAATGCAAATCAAAACTACAATGAGGTATCACCTCACACCGGTCAGAATGGCCATTATCAGAAAATCTACGAACAACAAATGCTGGAGAGGGTGGGGAGAAAAGGGTACCCTCTTGTACTGTTGGTGGGAATGTAAATTGATACAGCCACTATTGAGAACAGTATGGAGGTTCCTTAAAAAACTAAAAATAGAATTACCATATGACCTGGCAATCCCACTACTGGGCATATACCCAGAGAAAACCATAGTTCAAAAAGACACATGCACCCCAATGTTCATTGCAGCACTATTTACAATAGCCAGGTCATGGAAGCAACCTAAATGCCCATCGACAGATGAGTGGATAAAGAAGATGTGATACATATACACAATGGAATATTAGCCATAAAAAGGAATGAAATTGGGTCATTTGTAGAGATGTGGATGAATCTAGAGACTGGCATACAGAGTGAAGTAAGTCAGAAAGAGAAAAACAAATGTTGTATATTAACGCATATATGTGGAACCTAGAAAAATGGTACAGAGGAACCGGGTTGCAAGGCAGAAATAGAGATACAGATGTAGAGAACAAACGTATGGACACCAAGGGGGTAAAGTGGCATGGTAGTGGGGTGGTGGTGGTGTGATGAATTGGGAGATTGGGATTGACATGTTTACAGTAATATGTATAAAATGCGTAACTAATAAGAACCTTCAGTATAAAAATAAAATAAAATAAAATTCAAGAAAAAATGTCTCTTCTCTGCTCATATCTACATTTGAGGGGAGGAAATGGACAATAACCAAATGAACAAAATGAAGTAGTCTCACTTTAAAATCATGACCTCTCTTAAGAGGCTTTTAATGCTGAGCCACAGCCATGCTACATTTGCCTTTACAATTTACTTTCCCATTCTCTTAAACCACTATAGCAATTTTTCTCCTCTCAGTCTTCAACATTATCCTTTCCTTACTCTGATGCTGTGCTGCCCAGGTCATTGTGAATATTAAATCCATCAGAAAGGAGTTTCCACATTTGCACCAGCATGTCTGCATCTGTAGCCATGATTATATTGCCTTCCTTCCTGTTTTAACTCTTCTTGATAATCACTCTGTGCCAAATTTTGCCTCTTTTCCCTTTCTCAGGGTTATCACTCAAGCAACAACAGTTTTCCCCTCTCTATTGCCTATTTCCCATCAAAATGCAAAAAATCTGTAATTTATTCAATCTCATAAAACAAAACTATTAAACAATTCCACTCAGTGTGATGCACTATCAACCACATTGAAATTCCCATGTCCCAGGAAACCCTTCTGACCTATCTAAACAGGATGGTTGGTGACTCTACTTGAGACCACATTTCTCTCTAGGCACCATCTCTACTCCTTGTTACAGAAAAACTCATTGAGTTTTTCATATTCACACACTAATTCTTTTCCATTTATTTTTTGCTGCACACAGGCTTTCATCCCAACTACTTTACTGGAAATGCTCTTATTATCAAAGTCATCAACAATGACTATGTGGCTAAATCCAATCGTCAATTTTCAGTCATCATCTTAATTCATCTGTCAGTTGCATTTGATGCTGTTTGATCACTCTTCCTGTTGGAACACTTTTGTCACTTGGCTTCCTGACAACTAATTCCTGTGGTATTCTTCTGGTCATTTCTTTACATTTTCCTTTTATGTTTCCTTATTTTAAGATCTCTAAAACTGAAATGCCCCAAGACTCAGTCTTCAGACCGCTTCTTTTGTTCATGACCTATAATCAAAACTAACATGGGCATTTGAGGAAAATAATGAGATAAGAAAGAGCTCATGGGAGATATTAAATGCTGTACTTTAATTGTTAAATTAAGATATGTTTATAACTCATTATATTCCAGATATAAATTAAGATATATAAGTCATGTTATATATACACTGTGTAAGATTTTAGGGATATGTTGTATGCAAAATAAACATAGACAGAATTTTAGTTTTGTTAAAAGGATCACAAATGAGTAATCACATTTTAAATATTTTAAAAAATATTCCTTTGGAAAATGTGTGCAGTCTAGAGTGGATCTTGGAATGATCTAAGAATGGTTTAAAATATACCATAAAAGCACACAATAAAAATAATATAGATAGCTACATACATGCATAGGGTTAAGGTGTGAAATCGGGTGATAAAATAATTGACATTTTTGTCTTAAGTTAATGAGTACAGAATAGCACCAAAAGTAACTTATTTGTAATTTATGTTTACATTTTAACTTATTTTATGAAGACACTTTGACAGAAACTGGAATTCCAAGCATAGCAGCTACTGTCAGATAAACTTGAATAGTCAGGGCTTCTTATCAAGCTGGGATGTCTGCAACTGTAGTGCTATTAAAAACAAGCAAATGATGTAGATTTGTTCATTCAATATCCATTTCTTCTCTTCTGCTTTCCTCTACTTAAACTTCTGCAAGCTAAGTAAGACAAAATCTAAACTGTATATTTCAGCCTTATTGCAGCTGGGTGTGGCCATGTCTATATTACTTAATCTTGGCCAATGAGATGGAAGCATCTGGTGCTGTTTCTTCAGCTTACTTCCTTTTGCTTAGAACAAATGCAGTACTTTGAGATGCAGAATCCATTGCTAAGGATGCCAGAGCAGGAAGCTAGAAGGAGCCTGCTTTCTCAGTGGCATTGTTGAGTATAATTGCCTGAACCCATGGACTTCTTCCTTCATGAGATAAATGAATACCTATTTGCTTACATCCCTTAGTCAGAGCTCTGTTAGTTGCAGCCAAACAGAAATCCTGTTAGATACAAAAATAATACTTATTTCATATCCAATAGGTCAAAGTAAAATAAATCATTTGTACATATTTTCAGAATGGAATAGCGTTTTAAAAATTGTTCATTGCTAAGTTGTTTGTATTAAAAATAGAATCTCTAAAACACACACACAAACACATACATACACAAATACTTAAAAATGAGAATCAAGGCCACAAAAAATCTGGGAAACAAGACGGTTAAATTTTGTTGCAGAGAAAGTGTAGGGTGATGCTCAAACAGAATTTTTATTTAAATTTTGTGCAAAGTTTGATAAAATCTGCAGTGATATTAAACTTTTAGGTGAATAAATTAATATTTTAGAAAATGTAATAGAAATGTCTGTAGAGAAGAAATCAAATAGTGAATAGTAAATGATGCAAAAGTAATGAAAAACAGAACACCACTGTTTTTACAATACTCGTCATTTTATAAATTAATTATATACAACTTAATTGGAAAGCTGATTAATGATTAATCTGCATGTGACAGAAAAAAAATTATTCATTG
Organism: Orcinus orca; assembly: GCF_937001465.1. Taxonomy (NCBI): domain Eukaryota; kingdom Metazoa; phylum Chordata; class Mammalia; order Artiodactyla; family Delphinidae; genus Orcinus; species Orcinus orca. Next base: position 94,870,588 of record NC_064565.1, read on the forward strand.
TTGGAGACCATTTCAGTTGCCATCATATTGTGTGTCTTCAGGCATGGCAATCTGCTTTTGTATTTGTACTTTTAATGCTTGATGTACTTGGGTTAAGTTTCTTCTCATGAGGCAGTACAGTCTAGTGGTTAAAATTCATGCCTTCAAAGCCAGACAGACAGGATCTGCATCCCAGCTCTATCACTTATCTGCTGTGCAACCATGGGCAAGGAACTTAAGCTCACTGAAGCTCAGATTTCTTATAAGCAAAATGAGAATATTAACTTCTTCAGTGGGTTACAGTCTAAGGATCAAGAAAAATACAACATATAATGTGTTTAGCCCAGTGCCTGAAATATAGTAAATACTTTACAAACATGGGCTCTTCTGATATTTGTGATCCAAAGAAAAAATTTGGAATCACTTAAATTTTTGCCATGCTTCTTTTGATTCCATTACTTTTTACTCTCTTGTACAAATTTTACTTTAGAAAATTTCAACATTTAACATATGCTGTAGAGACTCAATAACTTAAAATATTTTTCAACATTTAGAAGAATATATTAAAAAAATAAAAATTTATTTGAGTTTGATATTTGCTAAGGACAGAAAAATATTTTTGCTGCATCTCAGATTAAAAAGAAATCCTATAATGCCAAAATGTCAGTTAACTGGGGTCCTGAGCCTTACGTGCATTTGTCACTATCTGGAAGCAGAGATCCTTTCTGAAGTGACAAAATGTGAGGCAGTTCAGTCCAGAACATGCAAGGATAGTATCTTTTTGAAGTTGTTGGCAGTGGTTATTGGCACTAACAGGAATTGGTCTAGTCTGGTATTGGAGCCCACGCAGGGCTGGATCCATGAGGAAGTGTTAGCTGATATAAGATGTTCTGGTTCACTCTGTTCAAATGTTTAACAGTGAGTAGGATTATAGAAAAGGCAGTGAGTCAGAAAAACCAACTTCCTTCCTGTCAGCCACTCTATGTCACAATTCATTGCTGTTATTTAAACATAGAAGAGAAGTAATCCAGTAGTGGTATTCATTTCACAATATATATGTACATAAAATCATCACATTGTATACCTTAAACTTACATATGTTACATGCCAATAATATTTCAAAAGAGCTGGAAAAAATGGAAGAGAAGAAGAAAGAAAAGAAAAATATTTGGCTGCCTTCTTTTGCCTCTTCACAGACACAAGACCCACTTGCCATCTTTTTTTTTTTTTTTCTGTCATCTTTTTTTCTCTCCCAAATTTTACTTTCTGGCCAAAAGTTGACCCTAAATTACAAAAACAGATTTATATGATGATATTCTTGATAGAATAATTTTGTATACTTGAGAAAAATAACATGGACAGTTCCAACAATTTAAAAGTGTTCAGATTATGTCAACTCTTACTCCTCACACACAAAATCCAGGTTTTTGACACACTTTCACATATTTGTTTTCCTAATTGAATAATGAAAAAAATTAACAGTTCACACATTGAGGTCTTAAATATATACAAAAAACATAAAATATTTTTATAGAAAAATTTCTCAGCAAGTACACTATAGTGGCCAGTATGTTTCTTTTTCCCCAAGGTCAGTTTTTTAGGCTAAGAGACTATGGACCCACAAATGCATGATGTATTGTCCTTTTTACACATTGTTGAATTCAATTTGCTAAAATTCCATCAAGAATTTTTAGTGTGTTCATGAATTATATTGGTCTATAGTTTTCTTTTTTTGTAATGTCTTTGTCTGCTTTTATATCAGAGTAATGCTAGCCTCTAGAAGTAATTGGAAAGTTTTCATTCCTCCTTTATTTTCTGAGAGACTTTGTATTAAACGGTTATTTATTCTTTAAATGTTCAGTAGAAATCACTAATGAAGCTATTTGCTCTTAGCATTAACTGTCTGGGAAGGTTTTTAACTACAAATTTAATTTCTTTAAAAGATATAGGGCCATTTAAGTTACTTATTTCTTTTTTAGGTGAGCTTTAAAACATTTGTAAATTCCAAATGTTTTCAAGTGTACTGACATAAAGTTGTTCATAATATACTCTTTTTATTTTTAAAGTTTATAGTAATATCTCTTCTCTCATTCCTGATATTGGTAATTTGTATTTTCTCTCCTTTTTTTCCTGATTAGCCTGACTAGAGGTTAATCAGTATATTGATCTTCTCAAAAAGCCAGTTTTTAGTTTCATGATTTTCTCAATTATTTTTATTTCTTTGATTGAACCCATATTTCCCCCTCATATAATATTCCTTCTCCCTCAATAATTTCCTTTAACATTTCATGTAGTTCTGGTCTGCTAGTACCGAAAATTTCTAGTACTTTTAAATGTCTGGGAAAATCTTTAATTCACGTCTATTTTTTAAAGATATTTTTGTTGGGAATAGAATTCTGTGCTGTTTTTCTCTTTTAGAATTTTAGAGATGTTACTCCATTGTATTCTATCTTGCATTGTTTCCTATGGGAAGTCTGTTATCATTTGTATCATCATGGCCCTATGTAATGTAATTTATGTTTCTGATTACATTTTCTCTTTATCACTGGTTTTGCCATTAAATTACTCTGTACAGTTTTTACTCTAAATGGAGTTCATCGTGCTTATTTGTTTCTATGAACTTTGCTGGTTCTTCTTCCTTTCTTCTAACCCTAAAGATGGAAGTTCCAAAAATTTATGTTTGTTTTCATTCTCTTTCTCCTCTGTATTTCAATTAGGCTTTCATGAATTCAAAACTCATTCCAATAACCATGGCCCTACCTCTTTTCCTGTCCCACAACTCCAACTGCAGTTGAACCTATACTACTGGATGACATACTAAAATACTGTACTTAATATATGTGGGAAAAAAGTCATTATTTTCCTCTCCAGATGGTAACTTCCTTCCGATTTCCCTATTATCATTAATTGTACAATCGTATCTCCAAACTCCCCAGATTGAAACATCACTTTTGACTTTTTCTTTTTCCCCAATTTGTCTGTTGCCAAATCTTGTCACACAAGTTTTATTTCCACAATGTGTCTTTTTTCTGTCCCTTCTGTCCCATTGATATACCTGTCATTATAGTTCACACATCATTACATCTCATCTGGATATTTGTGATAACTTCTCAGCTGGTTTTCTATCATTGGGCTAGACTTATTTCTATTCATTCTACAAAATACTGCCAAGCCAATTTTCCATAAAGTATAGTTCAAGTCATGTTACATTCCTACTAAAAACTCTGTTATTTGAGCTTTCAGCATTACCCCAACCTATCTTTTAAGCTCTTTTTTTCAGGAAGATTGCTGGAAGTTTGGAAAAATTTTGTGTAAAATGATTATGAAGACAGGCAGCAAGTTTCAAATACAGAATTTATTAAAAATTTGAAATGTGAAAGTTTCTTCTAGGATGGGTATATAAACCCAGTAAAACAAACAAACAAAAACCTCTCTACTTTTAAAAAAGCCATGTTGTTCCTTTCTTCATTCCCAATTAGCTATCAAAGGGAGAGACAAGTAAATTGGGCTGTTGTGGTACATTTGCTTTCATTTACACTTTAATTCACTTGTGATTCTCCTTCAAAAAGTGATCATTGAATTGTAAATATGACTATAGACACTACTCTGAAATATGACAGAAGCTGAATCCCTGTGTTGATGTGGATATCTGACTTCATTACATGGTTACATGTGTGAGTAAGAATTTTAGGGGAAATCACAACGAACCAAAATATGTTAGCAACTAGTTTGTCATCATTCATTCTTTTTTTTTTTTTTTTTTTTTTGCGTTACGCGGACCTCTCACTGTTGCGGCCTCTCCCGTTGCGGAGCACAGGCTCCGGACGCGCAGGCTCAGCGGCCATGGCTCACGGGCCCAGCCGCTCCGCGGCATGTGGGATCTTCCCGGACCGGGGCACGAACCCGTGTCCCCCGCATCAGCAGGCGGACTCTCAACCACTGCGCCACCAGGGAAGCCCTGTCATTATTCATTCTTAATTGAAAGTATCAGCCATTAGAGAAATTCTTTTGATTTGACACTAAGATGGAAATACTCTTGGTATCAAAGAATATCTCTTGAAAGGGATTTTAAAAATACTTCTAATATGTTATACTAAAATATTTTAAAGAACGTATTTCTTAAAATTGTGAATTTTAAAGAACAAGTATATCAATGCTGTCATGAGAAGTTTTCAGGAAACTAGTTTCAAAAACTGTTATTGGAATAATTTCTTCCCTTTACCACACCTCATTCTGGTATCATTCCTGTGAACATTAGAACTATGGACTGCGATGTGAAAAGTATTGTCCAGTTGAATAATCATCATTAAATCAAATATATACATGTAACTTGTGAGAGATCCACTTTAATAATAAAGTAGTATAAATGAAAAAGATGGAAAAATATATACTGCACAAAAACTACCCTAAAGAAAGCTAGAGAAATCCCCAAAGAATATGGAGAAAACTGTTATAATTAATAAATAAATTTAGAAAGATCTCTGGATACAAAATTAATATGAAAATTAATTGTATTTCCATATAAATATAGAAAATATAACTTAAATGAAATGATATAGCTTAAATAGCATCATAAAGCAAAAAGTACCTGGGAATAAATCCAAAAAAATGTCTAAGACTGCTAGATTGAAAGCTATAACACATTATTGACAAAAATTAGAGGATACCTAATTAAGTAGAGGATACCTAATTAAGTAGAGTAGAGGATACCTAATTAAATTTCAACTTTGAAAAAATAATTCTCTCCAAATTGATTTATAGACACAAGCAATCTCAATGAACATATCAGAAGTTTTACAAAAATTCAAGATTACTCTAAAATGTTTATGGAAATGAAAATATCCAAGAATAACTAAGATAAACTTGGAGAAGAACAAAACTGGAACACGCACACCATCGTATATCAAAACATATTACAGAGTTTTTTTAGTTAGGGTTGTATTGTTGTAGGTACAGACAAGAGGCCTCATGAAAAAAATAGTTCACAAATAAATCTACACTTATACACACACCTAATTTAGGAAAAAGTGATGCTGATGAGCAGGGTGTAAATAATGTTCCTCTAAATGAATGGTTCTTGGTTAATTGTATATTTATACAGAAAAATAAATGAATTCTGACCTCTTCTTCACAAAACTCGCAACAATTAATGCCAATGTATCTAAATGTGAAAGTTTTAATTAGAAACAACAAAGTTTTCAGGAGACCTGAAATAGACAAAGATTTTAAAATACAATGCAAAAAAATAATACCATAAAGGAAAACATAATAAATTAGACTATATTAAAATTTAAAACTTCTGTTCCTCAAAAGTCTTTTTCAACAGTGAAATCCTTACCATGGGAGAAGATATTAGCAATACATATAGCCAACAAAAGACTCATGTTACATTTTTGTTTTTATTTCCATTTCTCTAGGAGGTGGGTCAAAAAGGATCTTGCTGTGAGTTATGTCATAGAGTGTTCTGCCTATGTTTTCCTCTAAGAGTTTGATAGTGTCTGGCCTTACATTTAGGTCTTTAATTCATTTTGAGTTTATTTTTGTGTATGGTGTTAGGGAGTGTTCTAATTTCATTCTTTTACATGTAGCTGTCCAGTTTTCCCAGCACCACTTATTGAAGAGGCTGTCTTTTCTCCACTGTACATTCCTGCCTCCTTTATCAAAGATAAGGTGACCATATGTGTTTGGGTTTATCTCTGGGCTTTCTATCCTGTTCCCTTGATCTATATTTCTGTTTTTGTGCCAGTAGCATACTGACTTGATTACTGTAGCTTTGTAGTATAGTCTGAAATCAGGGAGCCAGATTCCTCCAGCTCCACTTTTTGTTCTCAAAATTGCTTTGGCTATTCTGGGTCTTTTGTGTTTCCATACAAATTATGAAATTTTTTGTTCTAGTTCTGTGAAAAATGCCAGTCGTAGTTTGATATGGATTGCATTGAATCTGTAGATTGCTTTGGGTAGTAGAGTCATTTTCACAATGTTGATTCTTCCAATCCAAGAACATGGTATATCTCTCCATCTATTTGTATCATCTGTAATTTCTTTCATCAGTGTCTTATAATTTTCTGGATACAGTTCTTTTGTCTCCTTAGGTAGGTTTATTCCTAGGTATTTTATTCTTTTGTTGCAGTGGTAAATGGGAGTGTTTTCTTAATTTCACTTTCAGATTTTTCGTCATTAGTGTATAGGAACGCAAGAGATTTTTGTGCATTAATTTTGTATCCTGCTACTTTACCAAATTCATTGATTAGCTCTAGTAGTTTTCCGGTAGCATCTTTACAACAAATGGGACCTAATGAAACTTAAAAGCTTTTGTACAGCAAAGGAAACCATAAACAAGACGAAAAGACAACCCTCAGAATGGGAGAAAATATTTGCAAATGAAGCAACTGACAAAAGATTAATCTCTGAAGTTTACAAGCAGCTCATGCAGCTCAATATCAAAAAAACAAACAACCCCATCCAAAAATGGGCAGAAGACTTAAATAGATGTTTCTCTGAAGAAGATATACAGTTTGCCAACAAACACATGAAAGAATGCTCAATATCATTAATTATTAGAGAAATGAAAATCAAAACTGCAATGAGATATCATCTCACACCAGTCAGAATGGCCATCATCAAAAAATCTACAGACAATAAATGCTGGAGGGGGTGTGGAGGAAAGGGAACCCTCTTTCACTGTTGGTGGGAATATAAATTGATACAGCCATTATGGAGAACAGTATGGAGGTTCCTTAAAAAACTAAAAATAGGACTACCATACGATCCAGCAATCCCACTACTGGGCATATACCGTGAGAAAACCATAATTCAAAAAGAGTCAAGTACCACAATGTTCATTGCAGCTCTATTTACAATAACCAGGACATGGAAGCAACATAAGTGTCCATCAACAGATGAATGGATAAAGAAGATGTGGCACACATATACAATGGAATATTACTCAGCCATAAAATAAACGAAATTGAGTTATTTGTAGTGAGGTGGGTGGACCTAAAGACTGTCATACAGAGTGAAGTAAGTTAGAAAGAGAAAAACAAATACTGTATGTTAACACATATATATGGAATCTAAAAAAAAAAAAAAGAAGAAAGAAAAAGAACATGGTCAGAAGAAACTAGGGGCAAGACGGGAATAAATATGCAGACCTACTAGAGAATGGACTTGAGGATACAGGGAGGGTGAAGGGTAAGCTGGGACAAAGTGAGAGAGTGGCATGGACATATGTACACTACCAAACATAAAATAGATAGCTAGTGGGAAGCAGCCACATAGCACAGGGAGATCAGCTTAGTGCTTTGTGACCACCTAGAGGGGTAGGATAGGGAGGGTGAGGTAGATGGAGATGCAAGAGGGAAGAGATATGGGGACATATGTGTATGTATAACTGATTCACTTTGTTATAAAACAGAAACTGACACACCATTGTAAAGCAATTATACTCCAATAAAAATGTTAAAAAAAAGACTCATGTTACAAACGTAGATAATTTGTTAATCAATAACAAAATGACAGAAAACCCATTTTAAACAAAATGAGTAAAATACTTGAAAGGAACTTCACAAAAAAAGCACATGCAAATGACCAAAAATCATATAAAAATAGGTTTAGTGTGATTTGTCATCTGGTAAATACAAAATGAAATGCCAATTTTACTACAATACATCTACCAAAAAAGGTAAATTCACAAAGCAAGTAAGTGTTGATGGGCATGTGGATCAACTAGAAACTCAAGCAGTGCTCATAGTGACGTAAATTAGAAATAAGAACCACCTTTGGAAAAGCAGTTTTTCAGTATTTACTACAGCTAAGTATACTCATATCCCAGAGCATTCAAAGGAAAGAAAATGAAACTAACTATGGTTAGAGTTCTGTTTGTAATGTCATCCTCTCCTTTCTTTACCTGTCTCCCTTTAGACTTCTCTTCCAACTCAGTCTTCGGTCCATCCCCCATCCTCGTTCACCTCCTTATGTTACATTCATAGATTATAGTCTATATTTTTTGACTGATAGTCACCTTCTAAGCTGATATATCATCTGGGGGCTTATGTCCTGCTTAAACCAGTGTGGTCCAATAGCACTTTCTCTGATGACAATAATGGGTTCTTTGTGTTGCACAACATAGTTGATCCTAGTCATACATCTGAACGTTTGAAATATTGCTGGGGTGACTAAGGAATCAAATTTTTAATTTGACTGTCTTCTGATAATTTGAATTAATATACATTTATTTTTCCTTTTATTGGGGTATAATTGATACATAATAAAATTTGCATACTTAATGTGTGCAATTTGATAAGTTTGGGTGCACGTCTACATAAGTGAAACAATTGCCATAACCAAGATAATGGATATATTCACCATCCCTCAAAATATCCTTGTGACCATGGCAGTCCTTTTCTCCTGTCCTTCTCCAGGATAGAAAAACCACTGCTTTGACTATAAAATTATTAAATTAGCAAGGATTTACTTATTTAAAAGTCAATTAGTCATTGGCATTGAGAATTGACATAAGGTTTCTCTAGTTCAAAGAGAAATAAGAGAAATCTATAGTGGGAGGCAAGAATAATGATAGGAATCAAATATAAAGAATATTTATTTGAATATATATTGTACTAGTAGCTATGGAGTGCTGAGTAATAACATGAAAAGACTGGGTTAGGATTATAGTTTCTGTAAAATAGACATGAGTTGGGGAAAGGAGACCATCACCAAATATAGGGTATCAGACAAACCCCTCATTTTCCTAGGACTGGCTCTGACTGTAGCATTCTCTACATTGTTGTGGTCAAAATCAGGTGTGTGCCGTTTGCTCATTATAACTGACAGTTATTACCGTTGAGAAACATGTCATAATCTATTTTCCATGTGATTCACTGGCTGTGTTTTAGAGCTACTAATGAGGAAGAAAACAGTCAATTTATGGACAAGTTCTTTTGCCCTCTTAACTTTTTGTGCTCTGCACGAATCAACAACATTGTTAATTCCCATTAGGGGTTCCCTGTCTATCAACAATGCAAGAATTTAATAGACACCTGCCAGGTAAAGCTTTAAGAGTTCATAATATTGAAGGCCATTATGAGAGCCATTTTACATTCACCTAATAGGCACAGAAGTGAGAGTAAAAAGGAGTTCCATTTTACTTTTCATAATCTCGAGGAAAAGATAACCAAAACATCCTTTTTATTCTGACTGTGAAATCCTTTAGAGTACCTTGAAGCAGTAGCAGCATGTTAAAAAAAATGTTATTTTCAAGAAGGTTGTACTCAGTGTGAATAAGTGACATGGGGTTTGCTGTTTTCAGTGTCCTCAAGCAGTCACACTATTAGAGCTTAATCATTTGTGTTTACCATGCCTTGTCATATTGTTAGAATATTTTTCTACTTGTGACTCTAGGAATGTAATTAAAAATGTTATTGCAATGTAAGAAAGAAAACAAAAATCATAAAGTCCCCTCACCTTTTATTTTATATGCCTTCAATTTTTAGGTCCGAAGTATCATATGTTGGTTGTTATTAAATTTTAATCCTTGATCTTTCTGTTGTAATGTTAGAGGGAAAAAGTAGAAATAAATGTTGTAGATAGGTCTGGCTTACATACTTTCAATAATAGTAAGCTGATGTCTACTTAACACATATTTTTATGAATAATTATTTGAAAATATCTGTAGTAGATTAAATGGTATTCCCCCAAAGATATAGACATATATCCAGAACCTCAGTATGTGATCTTATTTGGAATAAAGACCTTTGCAGATATAATTAAGGTAAGAATCTCAAGATGAGATCATCTTGGATTAGAGTGGGTTCTAAATCCAATGACAAGTGTTTTTATAAAAGGCCAAAAAAAGAGAATGCCGAAAAGAGAGAATATGGAAGCACCAAGAGAAGGTTGGTGAAGATGGAGACAGAGACTGGAGCTATGCTGTCACAGCCAAGCAACTTTTTGAGACACCAAAAGCTGGAAGAGGCAGGAAAGATTCTACTGTAGAGGTTTCAGACGGAAGCGGAGCCTGCCAACACCTTGATTTCAGACCTTTGGCTCCAGAACTTTGAAAGAATAAATTTCTGTTGTTTTCAGCCATCACATTGTGGTTATTTGTTTTGTCATCCCTATGAAACTAACACAGATTTTGTTACTGGACGTGGGATGATGCTGTAATAATACCTAAAAATGTGAAAATGGCTTGGAATTGGGTAATGGAAGAATTTGAGGCATGCAATGAAGTCTAGATTGTCTTGAAGTGACTGTTGGTAGAAATGTGAGCAGGAATAGAGAAGCAGACATAGAGGATGGACGTGTGGACACAGGGTGGGACAAATTGGGAGATTAGGTTTGACATAAATACACTACCATATGTAAAATAGATAGCTAGTGGGAACCTGCTGGATAGCACAGGGAGCTCAGCTCAGTGCTCTGTGATGATCTAGATGCGGGGAAAGGGGGAGGGAGGTCCAGGAGGGAGGGGATATAGGTATACATATAGCTGACTCACTTCATTGTACAGCAGAAACTAAGACAACATTGTAAAGCAATTTTACTCCAATAAAAAAAAATTTTAAAAACATAAATTAATTTATAAAAGAGTATTCTGGTATGACCTCAGAAGGATGTGAAGGGCTGGCAGAAAACGTCTGTCATCTTAGATAATATTCATTAAAAAATGTTATTAGAAATATGTACATTAAAGGTGCTTATGGTGAGGTCTCAGAATGAAATGAAGAACGTGTTACTGGAAACCGGAGGAAAGGCAAACCTTGTTACACAGCGGCAGAAAATTTGGCTGAATTGTATTCTACTATTGGAGAGAAAGCAGATCTTATAAATAATAAATTTGGATATTTAGCTGAGGACATTTCCAAGCAAAGTATTGAAGATTCAGAAAGAGGTTGCTGCTTGTAGTAAAATGAGATAAATTGAAGGCGAAATTTTTAAGCAAAGATGAACCAACATTTGGTGATTTGGAAGATTCTCAGCCTATCCAGATTGCAAAGGATGCTAAAATTAGGAAATTCTCTGTTGGAAAAGTGTACTCTAGAGAGAGAACCAAGGTTGTGGCTGGATAAGCTTTTGCTGAAGAGATGAGATATGTGACTAATGAAGCCAATTATGCTTCTGAGTGGAAGCCAGGAATAGAGATAGGGTTATCCAGGAGGAATCTGTGTAGAGCCTTTTGTTTAACCATGTAGATTCCCATGACATACACGGGAGGCTCGCAAAGTTTTAAGAATGTTATACCAGCAGAAACATTGCCAGCTTGAACTAAAAGTGAGAGTCTGGATGAAATGTAAGAAGGTTGTCATACCGCCAGAATTCTACAGGCAGGAAACAGACTGATAGAGTTTCTCAGCTGCCAGTATTTGTTATCCTGCAAGGGAAAAAAAAAGAAAGAACTCTGAAGCAGTGCCTTGGGTGCAGAGGTCAGGGCCATGAGCCTAGAAGCAGAGGCTTGAACCATGGATTCAGAAGTGGAGGCTGGCATTGCATAGGCCAGAGGATAACGGGGTTGCTCCTGTCACAAGCACTATGAAGGGCAACAGAATTAAGGGCATAGAGTGTGAAATCAAGAGCCATAGAGGACACACTGGATATAATGTCTATTTCTGGAGACAAGTGAACAAATGTCTAGGGAGACTATTTCCAGTATACAGAATGTGTAAAATAGATAACTAGTGGGAACCTGCTGGGTAGCACAGGGAGCTCAGCTCAGTGCTCTGTGATGACCTAGATGGGGGGGAACGGGGGCAGGGATGAGAGAGAGGTCCAAGAGGGAGAGGATATATGTATACATATAGCTGATTCACTTCATTGTACAACAGAAACTAACACACCATTGTAAAGCAACTATACTCCAATACAAAAATAATAAATAAACATATGTTAAAATTCTTTTTGTAAGCCAAGCCAGATTCAGAGCGGTAAGCAAGCTGTGAAACTGGCATTTCTTTGAGGACATCTGCCAATACATAGAGCCTAGATTTGAATGGATTTATGCAGAGGAGACAGGAAAGAAACCTTGGGAGCTACTGAGGAGCTGAATCAGAGGCATTTCAAATACTAGAAGGTAATATGGTTATTGAGTAAACTAGGGGAGGTGGGGGAATTTTACCCTGCAGTGGGAGATATGAGGACACTTTATTTTATTACAGAAGTAAAAAATAATACAAAAAGTGTTAAGAAGCAATCGGAGACAGCTGTAAAACTAAACAAGTACATACATTTAAAAACAAAACAGAATTCCTAGGAATAAAAAATATATAAATCAAAATTAAATTCATGAACGTGTTGAACATAGCTAGTGAACTTGAGAAAAAAAATCTAAGGAAGTTGCACAGACTGTTAAGAGGTACATATTAAAGGTGGGGTAAAGGAAGTTGAAAAATTGAGTGAGAATATAAAACATACATTTAATTGGAGTCCTAGAAGAAAAGAATAAAGAGGGGGGAGGAGGGGCAATATTCAAAGAGAAAATGACTTAGAGTTTTCCAGAACAAAACAAATACATGAATCTTCACTTTTAAGAAGCACAGTGAAAGCCAAGCATAAAAAATTAAAATCAAATTCATACATAGATGATGAAATAAAAATTCAAAGCACGGAATAATTGAGAAGATTTTCAAAGAAGTCAGGAAGAGAGAGGGAAGAGAAGAAAGAATGATTACTTTTAAAATTAATAAAATAAGTTCATATATAAATAAGCTGTGTCAGTATAAATTACTACCAATTATGTCCAATGAAAATATTAAAAATTAAGGTAGAATTATACTCTTGAACTAAAACTTCATATATATTGAAAGATGGTAATCAGAGTTCAAGTGTTTCATAATCCTTTTACATTAATTAACTTTAGACCATGTATGGTTAAATAGGGAAGTTAAAATTTTTTAAAGTCTGCAAATTGTATAATTTCCAATTTAGTGAAGGGGGGGATAATAGCTAGCACTTATATGACACTTATTACGTGCAAAATACTATTCTAAATGATTTACATGGTTTAAATTATTTAATCCTAAGCACATCATTAGGAAGAGGAAGCTGTTGTCATTCCCACAATCAGATGAAGTAACTGAGGCAGAGAGAGACTCAAAGTTGTGGAATTGGTAGGTACCAATGATTGAATTTCAGCATGTTCTTAATCATCAGAACATTGCCTCTCTATAAAAATGCTGCAGGGTAGAAATAAATCCAAGTGTACCATAACCATTCATTCACTCATTCACTCAACAAATATGTATTGAGCCCTTACTGCGTGCAAGGTACTATTACTCTAGGTGCTGGGGGGACCTGAATAAATAAAGCAACAAAACTTCATGATTCAATGAAGCTTATGGTCTAGTGGAATAATGTAAATGAAATAAATACTGCACTTAAAAGATAAAAAGTATCCTATTGAAAAGAAAAATGATAGGGTTTTTAAAAAATTAGCCATGTGTTCCTTAGGAGAGGCATAAAGAAGTGTAAGGACATAGAATGTTTGAAATAAACCAATAAATATATAAGATAGGCAAATGTATATAGGCAAACATACGTGAGAGGTAAATAAGAACTAAAAGAAATCCAGTGCTTCTATTTTAATACCAGACTAAATAGATTTTCTAGGCAAACTAGAATTAATTTAGATAAAGAGGTCCACTCTGTTTTGATAAATATTCAGTTTTTCAGGATGATGTTCCAATCCTAATGTTCTTTGGACCTAATAATATAGATTTAAAACATGTCAAGTGAAATTGAATGAATTAAAAGAAACTGAGAAAAATTGATTTTTAACATGCCTCTTTTACTGATTGATCAAGAAGACAAAAAAAATTAATGAGAATATACATTTGAACAATGCAATTAACAAGCTTAGTAGAATAGGACATCTAAGGAACACTGCATCCCAAAACTTTTCAAACACTTATGGAATATTCATAAAATTTGATCACATTTTAGGCATAAATCAAATTTCAAAAAAATAAAAATTCCAAGATGCAGATAATGCAAGCCACATTCTCTGAGCACAGTGACATTAAGTTAGAAACCAAAAGAATGTTTTAAAAATAATATTTTTATATTAAAATACATCTAAATATATAACAGATTGAAGAGAAAAAAATCTCAATGGAAATCATACTTAGAATTAAATGAAAGAAGAAGACTTCTTAGCTAACATAAAATGCAAAAAGTACAGATTTTCCTCTACTTATGATGGGGTTATGTCCTGATAAACCCAGCCTAAATGGAAAATATTTTAAGTCAAAAATGCATTTAGTACACTTAAATTTAGCCTAGCCTACCTTAAACATGCTCAGAACATTTACGTTAGCCTACATTTGTGCAAAATCATCTAACACAAAATCTATCCTATAATAAAGTGTTGTCTATTCATGTAATTTATTGAATACTGTACTGAAAGTGAAAAACAGAATGGTTGTACGGGTACAGAATGATGTTTGTCAGTGGTTTACCCTCATGATTGCTGCCTCTGCACAGCATCTCGAGAGAGTTCCATGCTGCACATTGCTAGCCTGGGAAAAGATCAAAACTAAAAATTCAAAGTACGATGTCTACTGAATGCTTTTGCACCACCATAAAGTCAAAAAATCATAAGTCAAAACATTGTGAGTCAGGGAATGTCTATAGTTCTTAGGAGGAATTTATAACCTTAAATCCATAAGTTAGAAAAAAAAAGGAAGTAAGCTAAACACCCAATACAAGAAGTTAGAAAAGTAGTAATTGTGTAGAATCAAACAAAATAAGACAAATAAAAGTGGATACATTAATATACAAAAATTAATAAAGAGGATTATCAAATTAAAATTTTTTTTTTGAAAATACAAATAATGTTAACAAACCTCTAACAACAAAGACAAAGGCCCTAAGACAGGAGCATCTCTGGTACATGCAAAGAACTGAAGACTAGAGTGGCTGAAGCAGAGTGAGAGGGGGAAAAAACAGGAAATATGACCAAGGGCTGAATCACATAAGGCTTTATAGGTCACTGAACAGAACTTATTCTGGTGAAACTGGGAGACACTGAATATTTGTAAGGTAATTTCTGCTATCCGCAGTGCTTCTTCTGCTATGACTTATCCAGAGAAACTATGTAGGAGCCTGGAGATAGTTTATATACGATGGAATTGTATACAAGTAGCTCCCATCATTGTGTATAGAACATGGTAATAAATCACTAAATGTTAAATAAATAAAAGCAGGAAAAAGTATATGATTACACATTTTAGCTTGAACTTTCAACAGACAAATATTGAGAGGCCATGTTAGACTGTGAAATGACCACAGAATTTTGAGTCAGAGACCTGAGTCTGTATCTCTGGGCTTACCTTGAAAAAGTGACTTACTTTCTGTGAGTCTGACTTTCTTCATGTGCACAATAAGAGTAACACTGTATTAGCAAGGCCTTTATTGCAATAATGCAATTTAAGAAATAACCCAAACATCTCAGTGACCTACAATGATAAGCATACTTTTCTCACTCCTAAGTCTGCAGGGCACCTGGGGCAGTTCTTTTTCAGCTGTGGATTATGCTCAGGGCTGCTCTGTTTCTCGTTCTGGGATGCAGTCTTGAGCGACATCAGTTAGTCGAGGTATTTCCTTCTTATAGTGGACGGAAGCTCCTCAAGGAACCAGCAGAAATACATGACATCTAAGGCCTAAGAACTAGTACACCATCACTTCTGTCAACATTCATTTGGCCATAGAAACTCACAATGCAAACCTACTACAGGATGAACTGGAGTTGGAGAGAGAATAAAAATAAAGAATAAACAGAAGACTTTTTGGTAATCCAAGAATGAACAATTAAGCCTTGAATTAAGATGGTAAGAGGGGAGATGAGAAAATTAGTCCCTGTATGGATGAACCAAAATACTGAGCCAGGTACACTTACTCAGGAAGTGTTAGGTTGATGTATTTTCATAGAATACAGTTTTAAGAAGAGGATAGTCAGTGGCATCACTCAGAAAACAGAAATATATGAGGAGACACCAATCAGGTGTGATTATTGGTCACTAGTGATCTTTGCAAAGACGACGTTTCAGTCTATTTATGTGAACTTAGCACAGGTTTACAAAAGCTTTATTGTCTAACAAAATCACAATATTGAAAAATTCAAAGATGAACTAATTTATTTTTATACTTCTTTCTGAAAACAAGTACATAATCTGTAAGCTTTGCTTTTAGAAGTCCTTGTTTTCAGTAGTTCTGATATCTACTAAGCAGCTCCTGAATTCTCAGGTAACAACATCAGTTAACTAGACTGCATATGAAACAATGCTGTGATTAAGTTTACTTTCTGGTTAAATCAGAAGTCTTTTTTATTTCATTCCTTATTGTTGGCAATCTTCATAAACTGCATATATTTATTTTCTTGTGAATGGAAGAGAATGAACATAAGTTATCTTTACTTTCCATTTGATATAATAACGTACACGTGTGAGGTAGAAATCTGAGTGGGATGTGAATTCCACTTAGATCATCGTTCAGATTGAATAGATCTGATAACTTTAATTTTTGGAGGTCATTTAGAAAAACAGAGTAAGGTTAAAGTTTCAGAAAATGGATCTGCTGTGTTGCGCTCTATTACTTGTTTTATGCAGTGTACATTGAAGATAATTTTCCATTTCTTTAAAGCCCTGGATCACAGAAGAAAAGAGTTCTTAATACACACAAAACAATATGACATTATTATCTAAAGCAAATCAGATTGGCATATATTTCATAATATTCGCAAACGATGCCTACCTTTAAAGAAGACTAAGCAATATCTTTCTTTTCACAGGCAATTTCTTTTCTGTTCTCTTTCATTTTTTATGAACCTAAGGGAAGTTTCTGTTTATATGTTGTCTTTATATTCACTCTGGTTCTAAATTTTATGATACTGCTATTTCCAGACAAGTTACAGGGGCTCACCTTTGGGCAAACCTTAAAGGTGGTGTGGCTGGCGATGACTGTTGCGGTCTGATCTGAATGCCATAAAGAACCCTTTGCATGATTACTTCCAACTCATCAGTCAGTCTCTGGAGACAGATTGAACCCTTTCCTCATCCCCCCACGCTCGTATACTGGGCAAATGATCACCTCCTAAAGAAAAATCCAGAATCAGTGTCTGAAACAAACCAGGAAATAGTAAAATGGATGGTATTTTCTTTTTTTTCAACCATCCACTAATGTCTTTGAATTCAAAACAAACCAAAAGTCAGTTTCAATTACTTTAAGAGGTGATACTTAGAACAGAGTTGAAACAAGTTAAACCTACTGAAGCAAAGTAAAAGGTAAGAACTTTTAAATGAGTAAGTGGTGAGAGCACAGGAGATTAGAACTAAGACAGGACATGGACTATTATGGTCTAGCACAGGAGATTGGAACTAAGACAGGACGTGGACTGTTATGGTCTAGAAGAAAAACTGAAAGATTTGTGATTTATTGCTTCCTCTGAGCACAGTGGAACCAGGAGATGATTTATTCTTAGATTTTTTTTTTATGGTCTTGGAGAAGAGAGACTCATTTGGTCAACATGATAAGTTTCAGTACAGTTTGTATTTAAGAGGAGTGACAAAAAATATTTTAAATGCACCAACTTAACAACAAACAGAATGGACATTAATTCTCCATCAAGTCATACAGTGCTTTTTGCTGGCTGGAGTGACTGAAATTCTCCTAAAAGCTCATACAGTTTAATGAGCGTGTCTTCCTACATTCCACATGGAAAGGAAAGCCATGAACACTGAATCCATTGATACTGCAAGTGTGCATTGGGGGCAGACCTGTGCTTCTTTGTAAAATCAATTTGGCTTTCACCTGCTGCACTCCTCCACTGGGTTTGTCTTACTAAGTTGCATTTTATTTCTTTCCCCCTCTACTATTGTTCTCTCTATTGCATTTTCCAAACTACATGTGACCTCGCTGTTTTACCCAGAGATCTTTCAGCCCTTTAACCTTTCTAAACTCAAATATTCTTCCACACATACGAAGGCAATGGAAACATGTTTTCAAATAATGTGCCAGATGGAGCGATGACTCTCGAGTGAGAGATAAGTTGCACTTGACAGTGATGAGTATAATATTTTAACATTAACTAGACCCATTCAATGTCTTTGTATACTGAAAGTGATGTATTATGAATGTGTTCCTTATGATAGCCCTGCTTAAAAATTAGATTGTTTAATTTGTCTTCAGAACATATTGACTTGCAGCCCTCTCACAAAAATGGAATTGAATTCACTATCTCCAGCTTGTTACCAAGTATACTCGGTTGGTTATATAGCATGATTAGTATTGATCCTGGGGGAATAAAACTAACAGTGCTCTTGTTTGCAGAGTGAAAGAGAAATTTATTTTTTTTTATCTATAGCTATCAGTTTTTAAAGATGAACAAATCTATGGTTTCAGACTCAATGTTGTACTTTTTCTCTACTGGGCCTTCTCGGTGGAAATGCTGAGTGAAACGTTGGTCTAGGTAAGGTTCTATGATGAGACCTGCCACTCCAGGGCACTCTGCTCTTTCACCATTTATTCTCAAAAAATGAGAATGGGATTTTAGTCATACTACTACTACAACTCTTAAAACTAAAAAAAAAAAGGTTTTGCTGAAGTTTTGGGTAGTTTGAAATATTTACCAGTTGTTTAAAGAAAATACTAGTGCTATGGAAGTTCTGGATGACAGAAACTGTAGAGCTATTAATATTACAGAAGAGACTGAGGATAGTGTGAACTGAAAAATTTAAAAACTTAGGCAGAATAATTTAGTTCTGTACTATATACAGATGTTTTGGATACTTTTAATAAATATTCATCTGAAAAAGCCTCTGTGTTGCTGGCAAAATTTAACAGTTGACATTCACTGCATTGACCTTTTTGAAATTATGCTGGTTAAAAGGTGAACTAATGCTTCAAAATGTTTATATTTTAATGCTTCAAGTTCATGTTATAGGTTGCTTTAAATGAACCTTTTTTTTTCACTCATTCTTAAATTACAGTGTATTATAGGGAGTTTGAATTAAAAATGAGAGTATTTGAATTTCTTACATATGAAGGATATAACAAATGAGTCTATCAGGGCAAAATTCTATGGTTTCTTCTGTTGATTCTGTCCAAAGACAAGGACAAATTAAGAGTAGATAATGGGAGTCAAGATGGCACAAACAAATCAGAATGGTAAACCCTAGGACTAAAAGACTTTTTGAAATGTTCTCTCTGAAGCCCAAGAGAATAAATCAGTATGAGCCTTATAATACCTCTATCAACAGCCCATTTGCTGCTTAATTTCAAGTTACATTTTGCTGAGAGTGCTAGAAAGACACAGCAGAGTTTTCCGAACTGTGCAACCCAGTAAATTCCTGACCAAAACAATAACCATGGTTGTCTTACATCTTTCAAATGAATGTGATCCCATGCAGCCTTGGTTTCTTTCTCCGCCAACATACAGAAGTAACTGCGACAACCTCAGCGTACTCTTCATTGCCAAAGGGATTCACCTTTTGTCAGGTTTTATTCTTTTGACTCTTCTTTAAGATATATTATGCTGTTCTTCTCTGAAAATCCCATTTCCTTTGGAGATTGATTCTTCTGAATTCCATGGGCTCCTTTTCTCCTTGACATCTCCAAAGTGTAGTTTCTCCCTAAGACTCTGCCCATGGACTACTTCTGTTTTCTCAGTAATCTCTCTCTCTGGAGGTCCTTTCTTCTTTTATTCATTAGTTTATATATTTTTACCATCTCTCTGTATCAAAACTAAGGCAAGATCTAGGTCTTCATTTTCCAAGTATTTTTTTTTTTAAATCACAAAATTGGTGCTTCAGAAGCAAAAGCCCTCTACAAAATTATTTTTCCTTTAAAGCCAGGTTCTCTTCCTTATATTTCTACTTCTGTTAAAAGCATCAATATTATTCTGGTGTCACATGCTCAACATTTCAGTTTCTCTATGCCTAAAGACAAGACACATCCACTGCATGAGACGGGCTCTTGAGAAGCAGAGACTGAGACAGGGATTTGATACTGTGATTTATTGAGGGAGAGCTCTTCAGGAAATACCTGTAAAGCAGTGAGAGAAGCAGGATAGAGAATGGAACGGAGTGTAAGAAAAGTGTGGTCTTAGGTAAGGGAGTGGGGGCTGAGCAGGGGCAAGGCATAAACCAAACTATAGAATTATTTTCCCTTGAGCAAAAGAGCTGGCCTTTGTATCCCAATATCAATCAGTAGCCGACTACAAGCATATCCAGAGATGGGGTGGGTAACTTCCCATGCAAGTTCACTCTCATTTAGTGGAAGACAAGCCTCCTGAGACATGAGGCAGCTTTGAGCCTTTAGGAGATAATACACATAGCAGCTATTGGATGGGTGTACTGGCCATGTACGCAGGATGTGGGTGAGCACCACAGTGTCTACTGCACCTACACATACATTGTTTCTCAACTGTCTAGCTCTACAATGGGTAGATGGATATGATATTTATCATATACACTGTTACCACCATACTAATGATCACATATCACCTAAGCTGTGTCATACTCCACTAATTGATTTCTTTTAAACCCATTTCTGTTTCTAAACACAACACCAATAACAGCTGTGTTCTAATCAAAAGCTTTCAATGATTCTCCATTACTTAATGAAAAAGTGTCGATTCCTGTGTTGATTAGCCAAGTTTCTCTACCTACCTCACTCAGCCTACCTTTTCAGATTTACTATGAAACACATCACATATATGCTTCTCCAACAGCATTATATCTTTCTTAAATATTTTCAAGAATTTGTTTTACCTGTTTATTTTGTATCTATCTATCTATCTATCTATCTATATCTATCTGTCTACTTTTTCTTGCTTTGGGTTTTACTCCATTGGAAATGCTTTCCTTTTGCATCCCATATTACTTGTTTACCTCCTGATACACTTTGTACTCACATCAGGCAGAGTAGATATTCATAAAACTGTTTTGCTCCACTAAAATTAATACCTGCTTAAGGTATCTTTTAAGTACTGTAATGTCTCTCTCAGAGTGGCACTCAGTAAATATTTGTCTAATTGAATTGAACCACCACAAAGTGGTCTATTTTTGACTGCTTTGTCTAATTATTAGGATGTAGGTTAGGGTCACAGAGTAGAATGTGTTTAGTTTTTTGTTTAATGTATCCTTAAATAATTGAGAATAAGAAACCATCTTCTATAACTTATTACTGGAAATCACTTTAGTGAATATTAAAAATGATGTATAAAAATATATTGGGAGGAAATCTGGCAGATACCTCTTTAACCAAGTGATCAGAGTTATCATCAATATTCAGACAAATTAATATTATGTAGTCATATGATGGACTGAGACGGACACAACATCACTTCTGTGGCACACTTGCTCATCTCCAAAATAACTGCACTGTACACTTCAAAAATGCCAAGGTCAAGATAGACAAGAAAAGACTGAGGCTATGTTTCAGATTAAAGAAAACTAAAGAAACTTGACAAATAAATGCAGTGTATCAATCTGAATTGGAGTATTGACTGGAAAATAAAATAGCATAAAACGTTACTAGAGTAATTTAAAAAGAAATATGGACAGTGGGTTAGATATTATTGTATCAATCTTAAATATTCTGATTTTTATAATTATATTCTGGTTAGGTAAAAAAATGTATAGTTTTAAGAAATACATACCCAAGTACTTAGGAATAAAAGGGTACAATATTTCCAACTTTTCTAAATGGATTAGAAAAAAATGAATATATACATATATAGGTGAGTGTGTATTTGTGTATAGATATATAGAAAGATTCAAAGACGAGAGAGAGAAGAGGCACATAGCAAATTGGGTAACATCAAAACAATAGGGGAATCTGGGTGGAGTGTATATGGGAGTCCTTGTATTATTCTTGCAAAGTTTTCTGTAAGTTTGAAATTACATCAAAATAAGAATGTATTAAAAATGTTTTGTGGCGTACAGATGGAGTTACATGATAAATTATACCTCACCTAACCAAAGCTCCCTTGAATCCTAAAATAAACTTTTGCATATTCGATATTAAGACTTATGGAAATGCTTAAATCACTTTTGAATTTTTATTCTTTTCTCTTGATGATTTATGATTTATGTTGACTTGTACTATGGACTGAATGTTTGTCTACCCTCAATTCATACATTGAAGTCCTAATCTCCAGCGTGATGGTATTTGGAAGTAGGAGTTTTGGGAAGTAATAAGATGCAGATGAGGTAATGAGGATTGAGCCTCCAGGATGGGATTAGTGCTCTTATAAGAAAAAGAGGAGTCCAGAGCCCTTTTTCTCTCTATGTGCACACACTTAGGAAAAACTGTGTGAGCACAGAGTGAGAAGGCCGGGCTGTCCGTAACTGCAGGAAGAGAATCCTTACCAAGAAGCGAATCTGCTTGCACCTTGATCTTGGACTTCCCAGCTTTCAGATCTATGAGAAATGTGTCACCCAGCCTACGATATATTTTTATAGCTCCTGAGCTAAGATAACTTGATTACTTTCTAACTGAAATAAGGTACTGGTGAAAGTGTGCTTGTGGTCTATTAAGTAGAATCACCTAGAAGGAATATTGCTGAGAGTGAAGTAATGAAGAGCTGGTTCTAGTGACAGGAATCATTCGATATTTTCTGAAAGTTTTAAGCTTAGAATTCAATGTAAAGCATTCTTCTACATGCAAAATTGTTATTAAAATTCAAGGTTAATTAATTAAAAACTAAAAAGCTAGCAATACCCATCTTCATGTAAACCATGTTTTTTTACATTTATTGTTCTCCACAGCCTCACCATAATTATATCAGTTTCTTGTTTCTTTCGTCACTTTAATTTTTCTCTAAAAACAAAACCAAATTTTATCACAGCATGTCTCTTAGTAAGGAAGTTGAAAGAGCGACTTGCTCTTTGTTGGGAGTAATGGAATTTACTATGTATTTTTATCTCAAATTGTTGTTACTCAGTATACATTTTATGTCATATGTTTATTATTCAAGTATATACCTTGTCTTTCACTTTCTGATTCATGTTTTCATTGCCCAGTGTCTTGCACATATAAAGGTCTTAATATTTTCTGAAAGAATGCATGCATGAATAAAGGAATGAATGATGAATACTTTTCTAACTTCAGCTCAAACATCACAATGAACAGTCACATCCAAGATGAAGTTTAATTACGTTATGTTTGAATTTGTTAAGATGATTATTTCTGAATACCTTACAGTGCTTTAAATGGATCTAAAGTGGCTGTGAGGATTAGGTATATGGCCATGGCTTATAGAAAAATTTAGGAAACCCATTCAGTGTCTCCCAGCACAGTCAGAGAGTTAAATCCAGTTTTATAATGTGGCCAAACATGACTATAAGAGAGAAAGGTGAAAATTAGTTATGAAATTTAGGAAGCCCACTTAACTTGGGATATATGTTAATTTATGAAATTAGCTAAGGGAAAGAACAAAGATGTTTAAAACCAGAGTTGCCTGCAGGTGCTCTTAGTGAACACTGTGAAGGTTGAAACGTTGTTCTACCTTTCAAGGCAGGGATGCAGATGAAAGGATTTTTTCTTTTCCTTTTGAAAATTACACTTTTTTTACTTATCAATTGCTGTTTTATATATAAGCACTTAGTAATTTGGTGATTTTTAAGCAGTTTCCAAAGGTTATTTCTTTGAAAATACTTCTCTAAATTTTATAGCATCTTTTTTCTTTTTACTTTTTTTTTTTGGCTGCACCACACTGCATGCAGGGTCTTCATTACCCACCAGGGATGGAACCCGTGCCCCCTGCAGTGGAAGTGTGGAGTCTTAACCACTGGACCACCAGGGAATTTCCTAAACTGTATATTCTTAAAAAACTAATCAACACAAGTTGAACATGCAATAATGAACTCATCCCTAAGAATGACGTGGTCCTGGTTGGTGTCCCGTTTGTCAGATGCTACTACTAATTTTGCTGTTTGAGATATTTCCCTTCAAGATGCCAAGATAGCTGAGAGAGGGCTGGCTGTAAGGGACTGAGCTCACTGCCAGCCCCGCCATCTCATGGAAACCCGCTCGCCTTTGCTCTGCCCACTGTAGTCACTGGCACCACCCATGTTCCAAAGGCAGAAAATGAGTCATCTTGCATTTCTCCTTCTTACTGACACCCATTGTACTACTGATCCTTAAATGCAGGTAACTACACATTCTCTACACATCTTGCCCTCCTTGCCTTTACTTCTATTAGGTATTTCCTTTATGGCTTCTTCATATTTCAACTAAATTATAACAATAGCCCCCTAATAGGACTTTCTACTTCAAGTCCTACTGAATTCATCCTCTGCAATGTTGTGGGAGAAAGAGAGATCTTTCTAAACTGCAGTCTGAACATGTCACTCACTTCTTAGATTACTTTAGCTGGTCCTACATCACCTTGAGAATGAAATCCAGACATTTTGATGTGATATACAAAACCTTAGTCGTTTTTCATAGAGAATAGTCTTGTGGCTGTCAAGTGGAGGGGTGTGGGGGAAGGATGGATTGGGAGTTCAGGATTAGCAGATGCAAACTAGCATATATAGAATGGATAAAAAACAAGGTCCTACTGTATAACACAGGAAACTATATTCAATATCCTGTGATGAACCACAATGGAAAAGAATATAAAAAAGAATATATATATGTATGACTGAATCACTTTTGCTGTACACCAGAAACTAACACAACATTGTAAATCAACTATACTTCAATTAAAAAAAAAACACCTTAGTCATTGTTGTTATTGCTTTCCTATAGTGGACAAGTGTATACATATATCTTTTTTCCCTGACCAACATTAATTCTCATTTTCTCCCCCACCCCTCTCTCTCTTTCTTTGATAACAGCCTACTCTCTTCATCAAATAGTATTGATATTATTTTCAATCAAGATCTTCTGCTCTCCTTTAGCCAAATAATGGCCACATGACCCAAGATAGACCTAAACAAACTCTTTCTGAAAATTTGAATTTCAGATGATTATGCTAAGCAGCCTGTCCCCGCATTCATCATATCTCCTTGAACATGTTTTGACTCTTAGTGGAATAATCTCTCATCTCAGCCCTTCAACTCAAATATTATCTTTTTGGAAGTTTTCTTAACTTCACCACACTGACATGAACACCCTCCATTTGTATAGTCATTGCACTTAAATCTCTGCTATTTCTCACTTACATGTCCACATCTTCCTCCAGAATGCTAGCTCCAGGAAAGCAGGGAGTAATAGAAGCACAAGGAAATAGAAGAAAGAGCATGAACTCATTGGTAAATTAGGAAAGGAAAAAGAATGAACAGAACAGTAGAAGGCAGAGAAACATCGTGTGCTAAGAGACTCTAATAAATGCCGCAAGCTATAGCAGTTATCTTCCAGAACACGAGATCCTTCTGGAGAAAGCATATGAGGTAGTTATTACTATTATTCACTAAATACTTCTAGGTTGCTCCCCTCGCAGGCATGTGATAAGATTGTATTTCCTAGGGCCCTTGTGGTTTTGGCCACTGAATTGTGAACAGAAGTTATATATGTATCTTTCAGGCCAGAGCAATTAATTGCAAGAATGTGAGCCTCCACTACTCTCTCATTCTGACATTAGCAATGAGAGGGAAAGGGGCCGCTCCATCAGCCTGGGTAACTGTGATTAGCAGACACCCAATGGGCATGTGCTGTGAGAGAGAGATCAATCATTGCTGTTTTCAGCCGAGATTTTGGAGATGTTCGTTAGCACAGCATAACCCATTGTATCCTGGTTTCTCCTGAATGAAACCAAGTGAATAGAAACAACATGGGATGGCCAATACAAAGGACAAAAAAGAAGAGATGACCTAAGTTTCTGGCTTGATTTAAGTTAGCAAACTTTATCATAAACTGCTAAGTCTGATTTTAATTTATCCATGTTTGATAAATTGCAAGCAGTGTTATCCATTCTTTGCCATAAGAAGAAGGAAAGCTTCTTTACTCCCTTTGCTGCTGGAAAGGCCACAGACAATAATATTTACAGCCCTCAGCCTGTCCTGTCTATTGTAAAGAGGAGTCATTTCATACACAGATTGCATGTACAAATCAAATCCTACATTGTTCAGGGGGAGAAAAGCAAAAGGAGAATGAGAGCAAAAGAGCATGAGAGAAAGTGAGAACAAGAGGGAGGGCAAAAGAGAGCATGTATGATTTCACCCACATTCTTGCCCAGCCACTCCCCAAAATACAGGCACTTAAATGATGGAGGGACATCAGAAAAATTAATCTACAGTGGTGACATTTCACTTATCAACAAGCAAGTAAGAAAGATGTTTTATGACAGAAGCTTATAAAATATAGTTCTTATTTATCTTACTATCATATCACATAAGCAGCATCATAAAGCTCTCACAGGGGGCCTTCCTTAAGGGAGGGTGGCAAAGCGCTGCTAATTATATGTGTGGTATATAAAAAAGTGTAGACATTCAGTTAATGTTAGAACAAATGCAATGTCCAAAAAAATAAATCTATCCCTCAAAGCAGAATTGTCCAGCTTTAAAGTAGTCCAAAATACAACCAATAAATGTAGATAAATGCAGCAATTATGTAACACACTGATTTTCTCAAATTCTTTGTATTTCTGGATAAGCACAACAAAGCCATCTGATTACAAAGAACAGAAAAGTGGAAGACCGTTTCAGCATCTGGGGCTTGTAATTAGCTCTCCTGGTTTATTTCCAATCAGGCACTTTTGTGTGAGTGGTTTGAAAAGTACAATTGCAAAATTAAAGTAGTTATACTTAAAATTGTATTAAAGTATCACTGAAAGAAAATGAAAAAAAATTTTTAATACAAATGCACATTCATTTTAACAAGCACTGGTTTAGGAACATTGTATATTATCAATATTGCTCATTGATTCATAACCTTCATCCCATGCTAGTCAAGTGGCAATACCTACCACGAGAGGGCAGAGAGTGAATGCTAATAATTTAATGAGAATTATCTTGTCCAGGATAATCTTATTCTAGTGGCATTCTCAGACCCAAATTCAGAGTAATATCATTAACAGGGTTCTCTTATCACAGTCACAACTACCACGAGCCTCATGTCTTCCTAAATTATTCTGCTCAGATAGCCTAATTTTCCCACTAATGTCTCTAAAATGAGAGCAGAGGAGAGAGAGAGAAAGGGACAAAGAGAGAGAGAGAAAGCCAGTTTTTCTAGATTCCTTAGACTATTCATACCCTTGGAAGACTAAGATCCAGCAAATACATACAATAAGATACTGTTAAGATAAAAATGTAAACAAATAAAATGCTGTTTATTGATTCCCATGAAGGAAGAATAAAAAGAAGAATATTTTTTGATTTCACTATGCCCTATGTAATTTAGAGTATAGATTAATAGATTTTTCAATAAACATATTATTATAACCAATGTACACTCCCTTTCAATTTGGAGGAAAGCAAAGCTAATTTAACTAAAGCTAATCTTTCATTCCCTATTCCACTCAGTTCTGAACACCTGTTTGAAGGCATGAAATAAATTTCAATCTATCCATGACAGCGCAGAAATATGTATCTCCATCTTGTAGCTTAATTACATACATAAACTCTGTTAGTGACTCTTCCATTAAAAAATAGGAACTGCATCTCTTAGTGCTAAAAAGTGAAATTAGTTTCTTAAACTATTTTATTTGTTATTGACTCTGATGATCATACAGAATACCAGTGGAAATTGGTTACTTCATAAATAGTGATTTACAGTTCTGTGTATGCTGGAACTCAAGAACATTTTTCTTAAATTGGCTTTATTGTTTTCTGGACAATGATTGTTCTTGCCAAGCATGACCTTGGCTCAGAAGATGGATTCTATTAGAGAACCAAAACAAGTCTGTTTTTAACCTTCTCTTCCTTCTTTTGCTCAAAGAAGAGTAGACAATGCATGCTCTACGGGAAACGTTGAATAACATGTCATGGTGTGAATGTCCTGTCACATCTTAAAGCTGAAAATTATTTTGAACAGTAGATTTGAGAGCTGATCAATTGGGATTGGTTTCAGTTTTCTACCTTATCTAAATGTTGGCCTCAGTGAACGAATGTCATTAATGTTAAAGGTATATACTAGATTGTATTGTTACCTAGGGATGGCTTGTTCCATATATCATCATATACTCAATACTAGAGTACAGTACTGGAGGATACCTGATGTTTAAAAAAAATTATTGAAGTATAGTTGATTTACAATGTTGTGTTACTTTCTGCTATACAGCAAAGTGACTCAGTTATTCACATATATATTCTTTTTCATATTCTTTACCATTATGGTTTATCCCAGGATATTAAATACAGCTCCCCGTGCTATACAGTAGGACCCTTTTGGTTGATTTTTTTTATGCTGGAGGCACAATCCACTAACCCTTCTGCCCAGTTAGGGCTTCCATCATTCCTATAAAGGTCGATGAGATATCCTAACTAAAAACTATTAGAAGCACAACATTTGCATTCAAAATGATGAATGGTCACAGATAATTATTATTCTATTATTGGCTGAATATACTGCTTTTGTGCTTTTTTATTCTAGAACACTTGGAAAACAATTATTATTATACAATTATTGAAATATTTTAAGAGCTGTTAAGCAACTACTATGTTCTGAGAACTATGTTAAGCAGTTTAACTATATTATCTTTCATTATTTGTCCCATATAATTGATGGGGAAATTGAGAACTACAGAAAGTTACTGCCTTCTGTCAAAGCTCTGCTTTAGAAGTGGTAAGTGCTATGCCCCTTTCATACCACTGGATAAAGCACATCTAGTGGCCAAATCTGTCAACGCTGAAATAGAGAGTCCCTCAGGAACCATCTCGTCAGGGAGAGGTACATTTGATATAAAACCATCGATGGTGTATGATAAATACAATAACAGTCAGCAAATGCAGTTAGAGAAGATAGGAAAGGACACACTATACTGCCTGCTAGAGAATGTAATATTTTCATAGAAAAAGTGATATTCATAAGGAAAAAGGAAACTTCAAGGAAATAGGAACGACAAGTAGAAAGGCACAGTGCTATGAAAATACCAGCTGTGTTTGGGGAAAAATGAGCAAATCAACTTGATTGGAGCACAGATTTGCCTCTGAGGCAGTTATAGGAGATGTGGCTGCAAGTGCATTTTCTGCCATCCTAAGAATTGTTGACTCCATATTTTAGACAGTGTGTGTGTGTGTGTGTGTGTGTGTGTGTGTCACTAGGGGAGGAAAAGGAATCAAAAGTTTTTGTTTCACACCAGTGAGAACGTTTGAACTCAGTATTGAGATCACCTGGCAGCAATGGGAGGGAAGATGGAAAGAGAAAGGAACAGGCACTATCTTAGGTGTGCCTGATAAGCCCTTGTTAGTGTTCGTTGCACAGTTTGAAAAATGGCTAATGCAAGCCTCTAATAAAACAAAGCCGTGAAGAGAGGAGAGATGGAGAATATTCAAGAGTGTTTTAGGATCAAATAATAAAATGTCAATAGGATTATTCTTCTAAATATCAGATTTTGCAAAGCAAAATGAAGATGTTTGTTAAAAATTTTGCTCATTGAAAGTACAAACTTGGTCATGGTATCAACAGAATGTTAGTGTTTTTCTTCTGACATGCATTACGAAAGGGCCTTATACAGGTCAATTTTCTGGGCAAAAGCTGGACAAAGAAATAACAGCTTTGCTTGTATAAGCAGTTTGAACTGAACTTAGCCTTACTGTGGAGAAGAACAGGGACAAAAATTATAGGTGATTATTATATTTGTAGGTAGTTAAAATGAAAAGATTTTTCAAGGCTTTTTGTTCAACTAAGGAAATTGAACAAGACAAAACAGGAAGAAACAAAATCCCATTTCCTCAGGAATACACTAATTATTTATATTATGCCATATCTAAAAGAAAAAAGTAGCTTTGATGCTTATCTCTCAAGGTCCTTTTGTTTGTGGATATTTTATATTTTTCTGTGAAAATCTGAAAACCCAAGTTGTTTGTACCTCCCGCATACAAAAAACTGTCACTGATTTATTTAAGAAATGAATGTGATTTTTTCCCTTTCCCTCCCACTCCTATAGCACTTTTCCAAAGTTTGTGTTTTAATACTTTATTTTTTTAGAGCAGTTTTAGGTTTGTAATGAAATTGAGAGAAGCTACAGAGCTTTCCCATATAACCCCTGCCCCCACATACACATAGCTTTCCCCACTGTCAACATCTCTCACCAGAATGGTACATTTGTTACCAAAGATGAACCTACATTGATACATCATAATCACCCAGAGTCCATAGTTTACCTTAGGGTTCATTCTTGGTATCATGCATTCTATGGGTTTGATCAAATGTATAATGACATGTACTCATTATTTTGATATCATAGAGTATTTTCACTGCCCTAGAATTCCTCTATGTTCTGCCTAATTCATCTCCCATCCCTCCGACTCCTGGCAACCACTGATCTTTTTATTGTCTCCATTGTTGTGCTTTTTCCAGAATGTCTTATAGTTAGAATCATGCATTATGTATCCTTTTCAGATTGCTTCTTTCACTTAGCAATATGCATTTGTTTTCTCCATGTCTTTTTGTTGTTTGATAGATCTTGTTTTTTTTTTAGCACTGAATAGGATTCCATTGTCTGCATGTACCACCAATGTTGTTTTCTTCTTAAGAAATATTGCAGACTCTTCATAGGTACTTGATTTAGTTTCTGTAAACTTGTTTTTAATATTATAACCTCTTCAGTGTGTATTCTCTATTCAATATCACAATAGAATGGAATAACTGTTTAATCACTTATATACATATATTTGATAAGAAGTCCCAGATTTCCTCTCCTTAAATTCTTAAGAGAGTCATTTTATATGATGAAAAGTAAATCATTTAAGTGTACTTTTTTGAATCTCTGAAAGATTCAGTTGCTCCAAATTTTCTAACCTGTACATTTTTTTTAACATCTTTACTGGAGTATAATTGCTTTACAATGGTGTCTTAATTTCTGCTTTATAACAAAGTAAATCAGCTATACGTATACATATGTCCCCATATCTCCTCCTTCTTGCGTCTCCCTCCCACCCTCCCTATCCCACCCCTCCAAAGGTCACAAAGCACCGAGCTGATCTCCCTGTGCTATGTGGCTGCTTCCCACTAGCTATGTATTTTACATTTGGTAGTATATATAAGTCCATACCACTCTCTCACTTTGTCCCAGCTTACCCTTCCCCCACCCCATGTCCTCAAGTCCATTCTCTACGTCTGCATCTTTATTCCTGTCCTGCCCCTAAGTTCTTCATAACCGTATTTGCTTTTGGTTTCCATATATATGTTCTAACCTGTACCTTTTTATTTGAAGCTAAATTTTTCAATTTAGTATCTCAAGCTGTTTCCAAATCAATACCACTTTCTAGCAAGTCTACACTCTGCCATCAAAATAAAAAATACATATATATTTTGCTGCTTTTCTGTGAAATTTGGTACAATACCAATATCATCAGTTATGCAAGTAAATAAGTTTTATTCTTTGATACTAGATATTGAATTTAAAATGT
The DNA here is from genome assembly GCF_937001465.1 of Orcinus orca. NCBI lineage: Eukaryota > Metazoa > Chordata > Mammalia > Artiodactyla > Delphinidae > Orcinus > Orcinus orca. Next base: position 94,902,075 of record NC_064565.1, read on the forward strand.
TTAAATCTTTGTAAAACTTGAGAGTTTAAAGTCTTCTTTAGAAATTTGCAAAATTTTGACTCAAAGTTATACTTACTAAAGGTTCATATTTTTGCTTATACCATATACACATTATATGCATATATTTTTTATTGTGATAGTAGAATGGTTTAACATATTTTCTGGAGATTAGTTCTGGAATTCTATGTCCAAAGTTATAATATGATATCTATGCTATGGAAAATAAGCAAATGAACATAATATCAGTGTGTACTATACGTTAAGAGTATGGTATACGTTTCAGGAACAATAGTAGGCAGTTATGCTTATTGTTTCATTTAATACACTCAACAGCCTGGCAAAGTGACATTATCATCCTCATTTATAGTTCAGTAAACTAAGTTCTAAGGAGTTATCATTATTTCCAAGTCCATTCAACTAGCAAATAACAGAACCAGGAGTCAAACCCAGATGCATACTATTCTTTACACTGTGGAAAACCTACCTGTTCTATTATTGAGTGATAGGAAGCATGAGTACAATCATCCTAGTGGGTGTGATCTCATTGTGATTTTGACTTTCATTTTCCTAATGACTGAGTATCTTTTCAAGTGCTTGTTGGACATTTGTATATCTTTTTTGGAGAAATATGTATTCAAGTCCTATGCTCATTTTAAAATTGGCTTCCTTTTATATTTTATTGTTGAGTTATAAGAGTTCTTTATATATTCTGGATACTACAGTTTTATCATGTATGTAATTTATAAATCTTTTTCTCAGATGTATGATTTGCAAATGATTTTCACTCAGTGTGTGTGTTTTGTTTTTTTTACTCTTTTGATGCACAGTTTTTAAGTTTGATGAAGTCCCATGTATCTATTTGTTGTTTGTGTTTAATGGTGACATTACCAAATCCAAGATCATGAAGAGCCTAAAACTTTTATTCTAAGAGTTTTATAGTTTTTGCTCTTATATTTCGGTATTTAATCCATTTTTACTTCTTAATTTTTGTATATAGTGTGTGGTGATGGTGTAGCTTCTTTCTTTTGTATATGGTTTGATTTTTGACGTTTGTTTCAGTTTCAATAAATTTTTATGTGCTATTATAATTAACAACTTAGCAACAATAAATTAGCAACAATAAATCTTTATGTGCTATTATAATTAGCAACTTAAATATCCTGGAAATATATTATGTATGCCAATGAATGAATCTAAAATTTATTTGAGCACATACACATGCTACTGTTCTAAAAGCTTTACACATTCTCATTTATTCCTCAAATAAATCTATGAAGTACCTAATAAGAGTAGAAAGCCAGAGCTAAAAATCCTCAAAATTCTCCATTGCAGTAGAAAGAATTTTTAAAAGACTTATGCTACTTATAGCTATTTAAATTAAAACATGTACGATAGTGGAATGCATGTGAATATTTTATAATAGAGATTTTTGTTTATACAATTGTAACATGTCTCTAGCCTCAACAAAGAATACATAATAACCATGCATTCCTAATGCTGGCATACTGTGTAGCTTTCTCCATGTCAAAAACCTAAGTTCTAATAAAAAGTAGTTATAACTGCATTTTTAAACCAATTCACTTCACAAATCCTAACAACAAATTAACATTGAAAAATTATGCCCTCTACAACTTGTATCAAAGAAATCAAGTAAAGAAAATCCTCCAAAGAAAAAAAAATCAAGAGATTTATTAAAGTTTATTATATGGTGATCATAGTTTTTGAATTATCTCAGAATTAAAAGTTTCAGGCACTTTGGCATGGTGGAATAAGCACTAGAACGAAAACAGCAGACTAAACTTCAAAAATTTACCTCTATCCTAACTAGTTAGAATATTTGAGGACAAGTCATATGACTTCTCTAAGTAGCAGATTTCTCCTACGTCAATAGGTAATGTCAAAAATATGATAGTACAACATTGTTCAAATTTCAGTTCTTCTACTTACTAGCTTGTAAAGTTGTATGACCTTAGAGATGTCTCAGAAGCACTATGACCCTGTTTCCTCATCTGTAAAATGAAGATTTCTATAGGTCAGACTTTTAATGCCTTGTACAAATTAGATATTTAAGAAATACTAGTTTCTTGCTTGCTTGTCCGTTTTGGCTCAATTTCTTCACAGTAAAATTAAAACTGTAAAGTGAGAATTTATTCCAGATGACATTACAAAGTTTTATCCAGTTTGAATATCCTGATTTTAAAAAGACAGCACAATTTAATCAATATACATATTATAGATCAAGATGTGGTAGAATAAAATCAATGAGAGAGCTTGATCTTTGTGGACATACAAATCTATTGCTTTCTTAGGAGCCATATTAGAAGCTTACTTTAGGGAAAGAGGTACATTCAATAGCAGGAAAATTTAGTGCTCTTTTAAATCCTTGAGTGGCCCATTCACAGCCTGCCTCTCTCTTCCTTAACTATGGTTTTGGATTCTGCTTTTTGATATAATGGCTCTGGGCAAGAAAAAATGCACCTAGGATCCTTGAGGCACCTGGTACATCCACCTGCCCTTAGTGGAGGAGGGATCAGAGTTAAGCATGACTCACAAAGGGCAACAACTGAATGGGAGAGTTGAGACTGTGCTTGTAAAGTGCTGGATGAAGAGAAGAGGACCTGGATTATTTGAGGAAGCAGTGAGGCTGCTTCTCACTCACTGACAGGCAAAACCATAAGTGATAATTGGCAGTTCTTGGAAAGATCTAGGAAAGATCTGAAGTGGTAGTTAGGAAGGTGGGAAAGAATGTAGACAGACAGAAGGACAGACAATTTGAGGGTCTCTTGTTTACAGAGATCATGGTTTATTAATCTTTGTAGGACTTAATAGACTCCTGGCTCATAAGAGCCACTCTCTGTCTGTTGGTTAAATTCATGATAATCTTTAAGGAAGGAAATCTGAGGGAGGTGCATAAGTGTAGAGGGAAGCCATGATAATTGCCTGTACCAAGGGGTAGCTGGAGATCAGGGACTGTAATTGGTGGTTTGTAGTATCACAGCTCATTTGTTATCTCTTTCTCCTTTTCTCTGTCACACACACACACACATGGACACATACAACCTGTAAGAAAAGCATTATTATCTTCTTTTTAAAGTTGAGGAAATTGAAGCTTGAAGGGTTTAAGTTATTTACCTACAGCTACTCAAAAAGTAAGTTGAAATAAGTATTCATGTTCAAGGTTGGCTGGCCCCAGATTTACCAGACCATCCCATTATTGCCTTGAATGTCCCTTCTCTTCCTCCAAGGTACTCACTAAACACCCAGGAAACGTGCCATTGAAAATGCATAATGAAACTTCTAAATATGATGAGGAACTTCTAAATATTCATCTTATTCAAATTCTTCTGATTATGATATTTACTGACTTGATATATAAACAATTTTAGAATGTGCAAAATTCGTGTGCCACATTTTATGTTCACTAGGCAAGCAGCATGGAAACTGCTAGTATTGATGGAATACCCTTCGTGTCACTAATCCATTTATATAAAAGAGTTCCATTAAGCAACAGTTTAAAGAAAACACAAAATATGTAGAAAAGGATGACAATAAATGTACATATGACAGAAAACTGAAGAAGAGAAGACTATAGAATACTGCAAATACTTGGAGATATTTGGTTGGTAGGTTTTGGTTATATTTAAAGATTTTTAGTAATGTTTTAATTCTAAATTAGTATAAGCAAGTGAAAATAATATAATACCACTGTTATGGAGATATTTTTAAGAAGTTTCTTATAAGGACTGTTTGTAAACTTCATCATCCATTGGTCCAGAAAAAACATGACGATATCATTTAATCATTCAATAATTGATGTTTTAATTTCTTTACACAAATGGTATTTTACCTTTTTTTTTGTTATCTCTTTTCTCTGGCATTTTTCAGTGTTGTCTTGATCGGATAATTAATGGCATAGGTGTTTATTTAAAAGTGTTTTCTGTTTCAGGATGCTTAAAAAATAATCCCATTCCTATTGCAGAAAACTCCACTTCAACAATTAACTATTAAGTGCTGGTATAAATTAAGGTTCTATACAGGTAGATAAATGAATCTGTCATATATATAATTGCTAGGCAAAGTGGTTACACTTCTAGCCATTTTCATTGGTTTGCTAATGCAGCTTTCTGTTCTAAAATGATAAATCATCATTTGTTAAGAAATAGGTCTTCCCTCTGTAGCTAAGGAATATGTTTTCCATCTTAATATAGACTGTTCTAGGGTTTCAAAAAGACAAAGAGGGGACTCTTCACGGTGTAAAACAATGCCTTTTTTTCCTCTGCGATGCAGACTCCTGGTGGATGATTTATAATTATTCATGGCCCCAAAATAGTTTTAAGGAAAGAGATTTGCATGCTCCAGATGACACGTAGTCACAGCTGAATACTATAACCCCAGAAAAAGTAACTCCTGAGGTGGAAGAAGTTGAAATCTATGTGAAATATGCAAAGAAAGTGTTTAAGGATAGGTCACCTTTAAATTGCCTTTAAAAAGCATATCGCTGGGGCTTCCCTGGTGGCGCAGTGGTTGAGAGTCTGCTGGCCTGATGCAGGAAACACGGGTTCGTGCCCCGGTCCGCGAAGATCCCACATGCCGCGGAGCTGCTAGGTCCGTGAGCCATGGCCGCTGAGCCTGTACGTCTGGAACCTGTGCTCCGCAATGGGAGAGGCCACAACAGTGAGAGGCCCGCGTACCGCATAAAAAAATAAAATAAAATAAAAGCGTACTGCTTTTATGCTATGTCTACAGGGAGCCTCTGATTTTAGTGTTTGAATGAAAGGCTTTTCCTTTTTTCCTCTTTCTCTCTCTTTTTTTTTTCCTGCCTGTCTGCATGACATTGAAAACACAAATGTTTTCATGGGCAAATTAATATATTCTCTGGATAACCCCATGATACACTCTGAAGTTGAATGATTCAGCACTCTACCTTTCAGTTGGATACAACTAATTGAAGAGCCTGAGGCTAGGGTAAGCTTTAGTACTTGAATGTCAGCACTTGGTTCAGGAGTTTTATTTACATAATCTGTTTACTAATTGCTTACTCAGTGCATTTTCGGGATACTGAGGCTCAAACTGTCTGCCTTTTGAGTTGGCTTTCCCTTCCAGCTTGTGAGCCTAAAAGAAGGAAAAGACATAACCAGTGAATGAGGAGACAAAATGGTGAAGCTCATTCATATGGTTATGAGTGAAAATATGTATCTTGGAGGTCTCAGTATCCCCCCAATCACTGTCTCCATCATTTTATGGACTTCAAACCTTTGCTTATGGAGGGGTTCTCGAACTGAAAAATCTCTGTGAATTTTGGAGTAGTAATTTTTCACCACCTCTGACCTCTTCATGATATTTAGTTTGTATTCTATTCACATTGTTGGCAGAAGCTTCGACTGGAGCCTTTAGTGTATAGTTGCCCATTTCAGGAAATGCAGTTCTCAGAAAGGCCAAAGGTGTCTGCAACTAAAGAATAATTCAGAGAAATGAGGTAGAAAAAAAAATCTCAAAATGCAGTGCAGGGAGCTGTATTTGTAATCAAAATGTTAGTGGAGTTTACTTAAGGAAATAACTTAGAGCAAAGAGGTACTTGACCACTTGGTAAGATAATCAGAATATCACACAGGTAACAACAAGCATGATGGAGGATGTATAGAAATGCATAAAATGTATCTCAAGAATAAATTTATCTGTAAGAGAGTGGTTCTCTCTCTCTTTTATCCTCCCTCCCTCCTTCTCTTTCTTCATCTATCTTGAGAGAAGGATATAGATAACACAGCGAAGTAGCTAGCTAACATATAGGATTTTTATAAAAATGTGACAGAGGAAAATTCATGATAAAATTTCATATTATGACACCTGATCATTATAGGATATCATTAAAACCATAATAAGTGACCCTCAATTTTTCCCAATTAAATTTACATCCTTCTGGATAACTTCAGAGGCTTACGGTGCTGTAGGTCATGATCCAATGGGAGAAAAGTACAGAGGCTATAAGCAAGAACAAGAAGATGGACTATTTGCAAATGTAGTTATTAAGCATTCCTGCCATTAGAGATGTAAGCTGACTCTGTTATGGATATTCTACTAATGAGAAGCTTAGATTTAGAAGAGGAGACATTTTAAAATAAAAATATTTAATGAAAGAGCTAATTACATCGTAATAGTTTGGCAAAAGGCCTGTGTTTTTCATCTTCACTCATTTTTAATGTCCTTCCTGAAAACGTCCTCTAAAATTTTTATCTATGTTCCTCAACTCATTCAACTATCTAGTTTAAAACTCATTCTGGCTAGGAAGAACTGCATATTTAAATTCTTAATAAGAGAATGGCTTCTCATTCCCTCAATATTTATATAGCCATTTGTCCTATATTAACTGATGTGACTAAAAACACTGGGCTGGACAAGTATGGAGGATGAAGGAAGGGAAGAATGGATGACTTTCCACCTCGTCATCAAAATAAAGTTGAATCATCAATTCAGTTTTGCAACCATTATGACTGAGAATGTGGAAGACCCCAAGTGAGCCTGAGGGAGCCTCCTGGTTAAATTGTGATGGGAGCATGGAAATATTTCCCTGCTCCAGGCACTGCCTCTTGACAAATCTCATTATATCACAGTCATATTCTTACTTTCAATGTATCATGCTACTTCCATTCTTTCTTAAGCATATCGCATAGCTTATCTATTGGTTCTATTTATTTTCTGCCCACGTAAACCTCTTCCACCTATACACTCCCTCCCCACATACATCAGATTTGGACACATTTGAAGTTACATTCATTATTAATACCAGTTTAAAGGAGAAACAAATCTCTTTTTTGTAATGCCTCCTAAGTAGTCCTCTTTATTGTATTGTACAACCTATTCAAAATTCTGGGCTACACTGAAAATTCAGTGTATGTAATCTCTGATTATGACTGGCTCCAATAACTAATTGTTTCAAATATGTTTCAGCAAAGTAATTTAATTAGAATTTGAATTAATGCTTATTTGAAGCCAACATTCAGATTTTATTTCTGAAAATAGTGCCATCCTTTATGATGAAGGAAAATACATAATGAATGACTGTTGTGATGTTTTAAAATGAATTTGGTATTTTAAGACATTCAGGAGGTAGGGAGTAGATAGCGATGAAAGAAGAGAGATGGAAAGAACAGCAAGTCTTTGTAGCATTGTGAGGTTGGCCGATGTTTCAGGATACATTTGGGGAGCTCACTGTGTTACCCTAGCTTATTGGGAAATTCTTTTCTTTATCACTCAGGCTCACAGGAGCATGTAGCAGAATTTAATCTTTCTTTGGTGACATTCTGCATTCTGACTCAAAAGGACTTCTTTAAATGCTAATGTGTCTTTCTTACAACTGTTTCCTAGAGCAAATTCCCTGAGTGGAATTCAGGTTACTTCCTTAGTAAAAGATGATTTCTTGATCTTCATTCAGAGAAGTCTTATTTCTAGCAGGAGTCTCAGGTGAGGCTCTCAGTTTACTTTTCAGTTTACTTTTATCTCCTCACTTAGAAACAAATCAGACGATAGGATTTTTTTTTTTCCCAGTCATTTTATCATTGATGTGAGAAAGAGCTCTAATGCTGCTTAGAATTTAATTACTCTCTAGAATATATGTATAGAAAATAATGGCTTTTGCAAAGCTAAATAGCTTCTTTGTCAGTTTTAGTTCCAGCTTTGTTACTTAAAAATATGCCTGTTGATGCTTGGAAGTCTGTCTTTGGTATCGTTTGCAGCTAGCTTTTCCTACGTTTCTAAAATTGCTGAGCTCCAGTATAGTGATTCTTACTCCCTTCAGGCTTTTGAGTTGAAAATGATAAAGTCAATAAAATATGGCTGACAAAAATGGACATGGTTTGGGTGCCAGTTGTATACAAGAGAATCTTCTAATCACAAGAGTTCTTTTATTTGTTGATTGAGATAACACGATTTTTTAATGAAGGAAAGAAAATCAATGTTTCCATAGAAATAATTTCTCTTGGGACTTCTTGACGTGGTTGTGACATGCAGAAATGATGGATGTCCATCCTGAAATATTTCAGTGACCAGACCTTTTCTTTTCAATTAGACACTGTATTTTTTTGTTTTGTTTTGTTTTGGTAAATCAAGCGCTGGGTTGCAAGTCAGGATTTCTGGGATCTGTTCTTCATCTCACTGCAAGTTTATGCATCTGTCACTTTATTGCATTCAATTTAACACTTTCTGGTACCCTTTATTATTTTTAGATCTAATTAGGCAAGACTTTTACCCACCCAACAATCTTGAAAGCTCACTGAGGGTGCATCAGGTCTCATAATGCATTAATACATCAGGAAAGATCTCTCCAGATCTGAGCCTGGAGAAGATACTTGATAAAAATTATTGAAAGAATGAATGAATCAGAATAAAAATGAATGAAAGAAAAATAACAAATGAACTATTTTATTAACTTGATGTCTCTGTGTAAAGATATCTACCATATGTAATCTCATATGGAATGGTAGATACAAATAAAGTGACTACAAATTCTTTGCTGCTTTCCTACCTTTGAAACTATGATAATGTGATGAAACTCATCTTACTGATTGGCTTGACTACTAGGATTCCTAGGTGATATTCCTGAACTTCTCAGGCTGAGTCATAAGAAGGTTTGCATATACCACCTGGATCTCCCAGAACACTGTCTATTGGAGCCCAGTCACCATGTCATGAGAAGCCCAAATCACATGGAGATACATGTGCTGCTTGTCTTTGGAAGCCCCAGCTGAACCCTCAGCTTTAAAAAAGAAAAAGAAAACAAACCAGCATCAATTGTGGTCATGTGTATCAGGATGGATTCAATCAAAAGAGACAAACCATACAATTATTTGAACAGGGAAAGTTTAATATAAAGAGTTAGTAACTATAACAAATTGGAGTGATAAGGGATGGACTTATAGTACAAAACAAAGAAAATACAAAGAATATAGGACTACAACAGTTACAACACATGATACAGTAGCAGATGTATTATATAATGTGATATGTAATAATCGTTGCCACTAGGGTTGGGATGGTGTGCCCAAAATAGAGCTGGCTTCCCCTTCCCCAGCCCTGTCCCTGGCCTGGGCTGAGATACAGACCTCATTAGAGAAGGCACACAGTTGAATAACAGAGAATTTCTGGAAATTGCCAGAAGTCTGTCCTCTAGGGAATCAGGGAAAAGTGATCACAGGGAGATGTCCTGCTGAAAATACTTCTACTATAAAATTACCCAAGATGTGTGCTGGATGAAGCTGATTCTGCTGGGTGCTGCGGACCTCCATGCACTGCAGGGGCCCAGTAAATAAGCACACAGACCCTGGAAGCAAAATCCTTTCCTCCTTCAATGTCTCTCCAGTGACTTCTGCTGACTAAGCTTTCATTCCACCTGGCATACAAAAAATATGTATATATTTAAAGGACCCAGATCCAATTTCACAGAGCAGACAAAAAGGGAGAATTTGGAACTGAGTCAATAAATTGGTACATCATGAGAGTGTCTTGGACAAGCTGCCCAGTCAAGACTTCAGTCACCTCCAGATCTGGCTATGTGAGAGTTACTGCATCAGAAGCCAAACATGAGAACCACCTGAGTCAACACCAAGAACCACCTGAGTCAACACCAAGAACTATGAGAGATAATAATCAATTGTCACTATAACCCACTATATTATGGGGTGTTTTTATTACACAGCAATAGATAACTGGAACATATCTTATCAAGGTGTCCTGATAACTTGTTTTAGCTTTCCTTTGCTTTAGCTTTCCACCTTGAGACAACTTATAGAATTTTGAAATTCTGCTTTTTCAAGTCCTCAGCTGTGGTTTAGAGATTTACCTTTCATTAATGGGAACAACAGCCTGGAAAAGATAAATCTGCTTGCACTATAGAACTGAACCATAATGTCTCAACATTGTAATTTGAAGATCTTTTGGATGACATGTTGAGAGAATGCTTTGTAGACAGAATTCCTCATGAAGTGGCCCAGTAATATATCTCATGAAGCACCTTTATTATTTATAATGGATTGGAAAAGGCTCTACTTAGTGTACCAATATCACTGCATATTACAAAAATTAAAGTAGCAGCAATTAATAGAGTTGTATCTCTATATCATATGTAAGGAAGTCTTGCCAAGGGGGATAAGCTAATACAGGAAGAGTACCCTCTACACTGACTATACATTAACAGCAACATACTGACAAAAGCTCAAATGAGTCACATGTTTGCTCTGACTATAGATTCAAGGACATATGATGACTCACTCAGAATAACTACTGTGACATAGTATGTGGGAAAACATATTCGAACTCCAGAATATAGATCTGATCAGCACTGAAGATTACTCCTGGGCTTCCCTGGTGGCGCAGTGGTTGAGAGTCCGCCTGCTGATGCAGGCGACACGGGTTCGTGGCCTGGTCCGGGAAGATCCCACATGCCGCGGAGCGGCTGGGCCCGTGAGCCATGGCCACTGGGCCTGCACGTCCGGAGCCTGTGCTCCACAACGGGGCAGGCCACGGCAGTGAGAGGCCCGCGTACCGCAAAAAAAAAAAAAAAAAAAAAAAAGATTACTCCTGGGAGACTACAAAGCAACAGAATCATTGGAGTACTTATTTCTCTAGAAGTGTTTGACTTTTTCTACCACAACGTTTGGAAATATCACTAGGGCCAGAGAGTACAGACAGTAATAAGTTTTCTCTGGTCACCATAATCAGTGAATTTAGTGGCCGGCGTTTTGCTTGCTTCCACTGGTTTTCAAATTGTGAATACATAGAGTCCACAGGTTTCCACAGGGTGGGAAGTTGTGAAGGGAAGATCCTTAGCCATCAGACTGCAAATTCAGATTTTTTATGTCTTATGATTGGGATATTCTCATCTTCCCACCTTCCCTCATCTGTGGTCTGACCCGCTTCTGCACCCATTTCTCCTGCATAACAGAGGAGCCTGATTTCTCCAGTTGTGTTGTGGGAGTGGGGAGGGGTTATCAGTAATAACTCCAGTTCAGCAAATGGAAACTAGAACAATTCCTGGGAAACCAAGATATACGAGCATCCTACTTAGTCACTTACTAATTGACTTTACTTCTCCAGATATCGTCCCACTTTCCTGCAACATTAATCCCTACCCCTTCTCACTCTATACTATTCCAATCATCATCAATGCATGCTCTGATACATTTCCTTGTTTAAAAAGAACACAAACAGAAACAAAAAAACATGCCCCTTCAGCCCCTCCAGTACAATGCCATTTCTAGACTCTTTTTTAAAATCTCTCTCTCTCACACACACACACACACACACACAATTTCCACTTCTTTATTTCTAATTTTCTCTTACCCTACTTTAATACTGGCTTCCAAAACCATATCTCAACTAACATTACTGTTGAGATAACTGGCATACGAATCCAAAGGATGCTTTTCTGATATCACCTTGCTAGATTTTCAGCAATGATCCACACAGATGACTATTTCCTCCTTGAAACACTTCTCTCTGCTTTAGGAATAACATGCTCTCTTATTTTTCCTTTCCTGCCACCTTGCTTTTTCTTCAGTTTTCTCTACTTGACTATTCAGGATAAAGTTCCTCTAAGCTTTGTCCTCAGCTGCTTTTTCTTTTCCTACTACACTTCTGGCTAGGTGATCTCATTCATTTCTATGACTTTCAAAATCACTTATAGGCTGGTGACTCACAGATTTATATTTCTTATCCAGACTTTTTTCTGAGCTCTAAATTTATATCTCTAACTTGCCTATTTGAATGTCAGAGGAAATTCCAAATTTGCACACTGAAAACAAGACACATCCATTTCATTCGCACTCTACCCAATCTAATTATCCCCACCGTTTCCATATTCAAATAAATGTCACCATTGCCACCCATTACTAATGTTAGAAATTTGTAAATAATTCTTAACCTTTCCCTTTCCTGGCCCTTCATATTTCATTTACTTATACCAGCTGTGCCTTCAAAACATATATGTCCAATTTTTCCATGTCTCCACTGCTACCACTTGAGTCCAAACCATTATCTATTGTTTGGTCCACGAGAATAGTTTCTTAATAACTATTTCCTCCTTTACTCTTGCCTCCTCCTATCCATTTTCTACACTCAAACTATATGTTTTAAAAATATTTATGGGAGGTTGTGTTATGCTACTGCTTAAAACTCTTTAATGGTTTCCCATTGCCCTTAGAATAGGATCTAAATTTGTGACCATGATCTTCAAGGCTCTGAGTGATCTGTCCCCTGCCTAAACTTCCCTTCTCTTCTTGCCACTCTGCCCCTTGCAACATTTCACTCTCCAGTCTCTTCTGTTAGTTCCTAGGCTGTTCCATACCCTTCACCAACTCAAGGTATCCAATTACCTAAAGGTTCATTCTACCTGGAGGGGTATTCCTCAGGCCTTTCTCATATGAAGGATTGAAAACCATCTAAATAACCATCAGAACAATTAAGTACATCGTAGCCAATTCACACTATTAACCAGTATTCAGCAGTTATAAGGATAAGGTAGAATTTTATATATTTTATGGAAAAATCTCTGATCATATTATTGAGTGTAAAAAGTAGGTTGTTTACAACTTCCTGTGAATCTGTAATTATTTCAAAATAAGTTAAGAAATAAGTTGCAGAAAACATAAAATATGTATAAAATACATTAAAATATAAAAACGTATTAAAAACAAAAAGCGTATGTCTTAATGTACATTTTTAAAAGCAAGAAAACAGAATGAAAAATTTCACACCAAGCTGCTAACAGAACTTTCTACCTTAGTGGCAGTGGGCTGTATAATTCAAGGGAGGCTTGCACTTTTTACACTATATACATTTGCTATTATTATTTTTTTATTTTTTGCGGTACTCGGGCCTCTCACTGTTGTGGCCTCTCCCGTTGCGGAGCACAGGCTCTGGACACGCAGGCTCAGTGGCCATGGCTCATGGGCCCAGCCGCTCCGCGGCATGTGGGACCTTCCCAGACCGAGGCACGAACCCGTGTCGCCTGCATCGGCAGGCAGACTCTCAACCACTGCACCACCAGGGAAGCCCAAGATAAGCATTTTAATTTAATAACAAAGTTAAACCTAGCACCCTTATAATAAAATAAATACTGTATGTAATAAGGAATTTTTTTAATGGGGGAAAACTCCAGTTCACCAACAGTGCAAATGAATAGCAGCATTTTCAAAGTTGAAATTAAATTGTGTAAACACACACCCACCTGCCACAGTGAACACGCACTTCTGTTGCGCCCTCCCCACCCAGGGCAGAAAAGAGCTCCTGCTGAGTCTCTTTCAGATTCCGAATCAGAAAAGCTGCCCTGACTTCTAGGCCAAGGGCTGGGAAGACAAGTGCAGGACAAGGAGATCAACATGTTTGAATGGGACCAATTCTTCTTCAGATGAGCCAAGTGCTAACACTTCCAGCCACCCCCAGTGCCTCCCAGCCCAAGGGTGCCCGTGGTCACAGGCCTAGCTGGTGTGACACTGACTTCAGTGCGGGCATCTGAGTGCAGAGCTCCTTGAAGAGGAGGAGTGGCAGTCTGTGTTCCCCACAGCTGACACTGCTTTGCAAACGGAGCATCTAGGCCAACTCAGGATAAAAACATTTGTGATTCTTAACCCGTTGTGACCAAATGGATCTTAAGTAGGGAATGTCTACATGTTGTCTTACTCTTCTTAATATTTTCAAGCATTAATGATTATTCCTTTCCAGTGTGGCTTTTACATCACTCACAAAGTCATGTTTTATTTCTCGTGAACACTCCATCTTTACACTGAACCTTGGAGCTTCAGGTCTTACTTTCAACAAGTACAGCCAGATATAAAAAGAACACTGAGAAGCAGGCTCAAGTGGCCAAATACTTGCATTACAGTGTTAGGATAAGATAATGGCTAGATGTCTTTTCTAAATCGTTCAGCATTTACCAACTGTCCAGACCAAAGATCACTTCCAAGTAGTAAAGTTCTGATTCCAACTTCTCCACTGACCCACGTGCAACACGACTTATTCTGTTCCCAAATGCTCGTGGGAGGGCTTGCTTGCTTGGCCGTCACCGGCACCAAACGGGCTTGTAGACGCAAAATGCCGTAAGGATCACGGTCACCAGCAGGATGCTGAAAATGGTTCCCATCAACATCAGGTTCTGCCCACGCAGCACCGCGTACTGTCGGCTCCGCTCTGGCGGCTCCACGGGGTGTGGGGCCTCCACCCGTCCCAGCAAGAGGCTGCACAGTCTGAGGCAAAGCCACTGCCACCCTGGACGCAGCATCTCCCCAGCCCGGCGGTGGAGAGCTACCCCCCTAGTTATTTATATCAAAGCTATTTCTGTATATTTAATTTTCTGAAGTCAAATAATGTATTACATTTTATCTGTAAAAAATATTGGACTTTTTTGTAACTCTGTAAATACTAGGAAGAGAGGCTTTTCACAATAGAATACCAAGTTCCTACAATAGGTAATTTTAAAGTTTCATGCATGAGTGAGCGGGAGTCATAATTTTATCTGTCATAAGGTTATCTTCACTAATTGCTTGTTTCTTCATGGACTGAGCATTTTTCTCTTGAACAGAACTACTGAGAGAGAGCAGTGCTTGAACTTGGCATCTTTGTGTATACAGTAGATCTTTAGCCAAGAGTACAGATCAGAATAAGCTAGATTATGGGACAGTAACAAACTATCATGAAATATCAGTAACAAACATAACAAAGTTGTATTCTCACTCAAGTCAGCAGAGGGACTGCACCCATCAAACCCCTCAGGGATCCAGGGTAATGGAAGGTCCACCATCTTGAACTTTGTCAGAGGGATAGAAGTCTTTAGAGAGTACCATATTCATAATTATGTGTGCTAACAAGGAAGTAAAATATGCTTCTTTTCCTAACTCATTGACCGGAACTTGTCACATGGGGGTTGCCTGGCTTACTCCTAATCACAAAGGGACAGGGAAATGCAATCCTAACATGAAGTGGAATGGTGAGAAGCCAGAAATAGTGAGTGAACAGCAGTAATGACTGCCTCGGTTTTCATGACCAAGTGCTCAGAAGAGCAGAAAGATGTATTTCTTTTCCATGTGTGCTCTCTTTCCTTCTGTACCCTGAAGCAAAGAGCAGGCACTGACAGCTGGTGGGAGAAGAGGCATATGAGGAGAGGACTGTCTGTTGCTTGCCTAAGGGTTTATTTAATCATGCCAGCATTGAGGCACACGGATGATATACCAGAATGAATATGCTACAAGAACACTTTTCGTCATTCCTTTAATATCGGTTATCACAGGCTTCATCTCCATTGCCCTTTTCCTCATTCATATTTACAACACAGCCTCCATCTTGTTTGGTGATTATCAAATATTATAGGATGCTAAGGAAAATGACAGAATTACTATATGCGAGGGAATGGTTTTACCTTTATCCACTAAATATGCCTTTTCCCCTGCCTAGTCCAAGGGAAAAGTACCTAAGAAACAGCATTACGATGACAAATGTCTACCAACCAGATTTCCAAATAAAGAAACCCTGATTTGTTGAGTTTGCCCATATCTGTGCTGTAAATCCTCCCACTGCAACTGATTTTAACCTACCACCATACTGTCACCGAACGTGAGCTGAGAATGGAGGTTCACAATTAATGCGCTTTGGCCAGCTCATAAGAGTCAGGTCCAGCACTGCACTGCATATGTTAAAATTCCTTGATGTAAATTTTAATCAACAAACATATGTTGGATGTCTTCTGTTTTGAAAAGACCTGGGAAACAGGGTTCACAAGAAATGCACATGTGGTTTTTACTATTAGGACCTTTGTTGGAGGAGGTCATTGAGAGTGTTGACCCTCCAGTTAGATTCAGGCGTTCTGAGGCTTTTTACCTCCTCCCATCCTTGGAATGTATGTTCCATTCACTGTTCCCATGGTCATAGCCTTTTTTAAGGACAGAGCTTTGATAGAACAATGTGCTGTTGAGATCATATGAGTAGTATATGTGACTGAACCTAGCTAAGGTCTCTATATAAACTTCTAAGATTCTGGTGGAAAGGTGCAGATATCTGCTCAGTGTTGAGGCTGCCCAAGGCAAACCTCATGTGTAAGTTCCCTTGCTTATTAGAGCTGCCACCTCCCAATCTGGAATTGTCTGCCTCTTTATTTGGTCTCCTCTTGCCCTCAATGCAGGGGGCCAGTTTGTGCACAAACACACTTATGTGTTTATCAAACATGCAAAACAATTTGTAAGGAGAATACGTATATAGGGCTAAACAATTGTGAATTTAAAGGATTTGTGGCAAATCAAGGAAGCTTACATGAAGAGGCTACTTTGAATCCAGTCTTAAAAGCAGTGGAGTAGATTCATATGTTGCTATTCATATTAAACATGGCAAAGGGAGGGGAAATATAAAATTATTTTTAGGGATAAAAGGAAAAAGAATTGAGAACTAGCTATTCATAAAGTACTTAACAGTGAGTGCTATCTAATAATAACAATAATAGTAAGTAAATGAGACATATCCACTGTAGTGCAGACATTAAACTAAAGAAGAATAAAGATGTGTACTGTCAGAATTGGGAACCCAGTATGGGAGACACTTTTAAGTTCTAATCTAAGAAGTTTAAATGAATAATAAAAATATCACTGTAGGCTTTTCAAGGGAAAGATGCTATGTAAAAATAATATCTAAATGTGACTATACTCCTTTGATATTTTATCTAGGATAATTTATTTGAAGGTTGATTTAGGAAACTCCCTATAAAACATGTCCATATATTTAACTGCTTTGGGGTATATATTTATTATATTGCCCTCTCTTCTTTACATAATCACCTACAAATTTAAGGTACAAAACTATTTATCTCAATAGATAATCTGGTTCCAATCAATAATTTCAGGGAGGAACAACACCAAAAATCTTTATTCATTGAACGGCATCTTTGTTTCTCTTGTCTTCTTCCCTTCACTGCCAAGGAGCTCAGAGCTAAATTTAGTGTTTAACCATAGTGATCATTTAGTTCAGAATTTCTGATATCATTGTCTCTGCATATTTATATGAATTTGATCTTCTTTTTACTTACATAAGAACTATCTTGATTACATATATATATATGTTTTTATTTAAAATCTTTACGGAAAATAATCAAATTATAGAGTGAATCTTTACCTCCCCCCACACACACACATGCTGCTAGAAAATAGGGACATTTTATAAGTCATTCACTCTTTTATGCCCCCATCAGCTCCAAAATTGGTTAAGGTCTCCAAATTAGTTAAGGAACATTAACGTTCAGGTCTATTCTTAAGCATTATAAGATTCAAAGGCAAGGAAAATATTCTTTTATTCCATCTATACCTCTTCAGCTTGTTTTACCTGATACCTGAAATTTATTTAATGGGAAACAACACATGCTTAAAATCATATTTTAAAATGATAGTCAATTTCTTCAAGATAATCAGATGCAAGAGTATTATATTTTTTAATCAAGATAAAATGTGCCTTAATTTCCACCGATGATGATTAGTGGGAAGTCCAATATCATTCATTTGGCATACCTCTTCTTGCTTTCTTGGGGAAATAAAGAAACACAGGGCTTACATAGTTCAAGAATGTGAGCAGGTCTTCTGGTCTTCAGGTATTAAGCAACTTCTTTAGACTCCTTCACTTGGTTCAGACTTGCACATTCCATTTGAAAACAGGTATTTTCCTGACTGCACCAGCCAGCTCCATGCTAACCTCAAGAGAGATTTTCAGTTCTAGAAGCCCCAGCAGTTAGCATGCTATCTCCATACACTTATTTCCATGCCCACATCTTCTTCAGAGATTCAGAATTGAATCACACTCCAATCCCTGCCACTGACTCTCAGTCTCCTGGATCCAATCACATTCTCCCAAACCAACAACTTTTCTTCTCCAGGGTAATCAGATTAATAATTCGATAGGTTTAACCTTTCAAAGCAAAATTTTCAGTGTTGGTGGTATGGAGGTATGAGGGGAAGTATTATCCCACAGCCAGCTAGAATACATATTCCATTAGGCAGCTTTTATTTTCCCTGTTTTGTCCAGTATTGTGTCTCCAGCACCAAGGACAGCTCTTGATTAATATCCAAAGGAAGGGAGGGAGGAAGGAAGAGAAAGACTGAAGGAAGAAAGGAAGTATGGGCAAAACTCAAAAAACACAAAGGGCAGCATTTTTAAGTATTTATAACAAGGTACAAATTTAATAACTCAGTAGATAATCTGGTTACAATCAAAATTGAAAAGATCTTCAAAGGTTAGTAGTACAGTAGTTCTCAAGCATGAGAGAAACACTCACCCAGGGGCACATTTGAAAATGGTTATTGCCTTTTTTGGATGGAACAATGACTGGAGAATACTACTGGCATTTGATGCCCCCAGGGAATAAAGATACACAACATGTCACAATGCGTGGGGTAGTCCTGAACAACAAAGGCTTGTCCTTCCAAAAATCTGATAGCATTCCCCTTGAGAAATACTTGAATAATCCCATCCCAATTTTATACTTAAATCCTTTCTACAGTAACACTGTCAAGTGGTCTTCTATCTTATACACCTAGGCATAAACACTTCTCCTGTTGGAGACCATGCTTGACCAAAACCAAGCTTGTTACTTCCTTTGAGAGTTCTGATTATTAGAATGAGGTACAAGCATGGAGTAGAAAGTGTAGAGTCAAATGGACCTGTGTTTAAAAAGCTCCACCATCTTTCTTTTCCACTTAGATTATCAAGTCACTCAAAGATAGCTATATATTTCTATCTAAATCTTCTTTATTCCTTACTAAGAAATCCATTCTTTCTATTTTTAATCATTTTATTCTATTCTGATCATTCTGCTTTTGTCTTTTCTTAAAACTCTCTAGTTTATCTAAATTGCACTTAAAGTGTAGGGCTCTGAATTAACCCAAATATTCCAGGCAAAGCTGGAATCATATATTCCAGATCATTCTATATCACCTGGATAATTATAGGTATTTGAGTTCTTTTAATACATCTTGTAATCACTTTATCAATTTTTGCAGCCCTCCTTTATTCTTTACTCATAGATGTCCTATTGCTAAGCCATATCTCCACAATTCTATGCTTGTAGATTTTGGTTTCTGGACCCAGTTTTATTCTTGTAATTCTCATTTTATTGGATTTCTTTCATTAGTCCAGTCTGTAATAATTTTCTCTCATTCAGTCTATTTTCAAGCTATTTCAACATTATTTCATCTCTGAATTTGATGTATATACCTTCAGTCTTTTCAATGAAAAGCCAGATAATTTTTATTATGGCAGTGCCCAGTCAGAGCCATATGAAAAGCCATAGGACTCTTTCAACAGACAAACAATTACTATTTCATCCAAGCATTTCTCTAATGAATTTTCCCTTCAAAGACTCATATTAGTCCATCTTGGCTACAAAGATATTATATAGTTTATCAAGTATTCAGCAGGGTTCCCAATATACCTTTCCCACCATATTTCTCCAGGTCTAACAATTTAACTGTTTTAAAAAAGAGTAGACATTTTGCATTTATTTTTGTGTATAGTGTTAGGTAGTGTTCTAATTTCATTCTTTTACATGTAGCTGTCCAGTGTTCCCAGCTGCACTTATTGAAGAGACTTTCTTTTCTCCATTGTATATTCTTACCTCCTTTGTCGTAGATTAGGTGATCAGAGATATGTGAGTTTATCTCTGGGCTTTCTATCCTTTTCCATTGATCTATATTTCTGTTTTTGTGACAGTACCATACTGTCTTGGTTACTGTGGCTTTGTAGTACAGTCTGAAGTCGGGGAACCTGATTCCTCCAGCTCCACTTTTCTTTCTCAAGATGGCTTTGGCTATTTGGGGTCTTCTGTTTTTCCATACAAATTGTAAAACTTTTTGTTCTAATTCTGTGAAAAATGCCATTGGTAACTTGATTGGGACTGCATTGAATCTATAGATTACGTTGAGTAGTATAGTCATTTTCACAATATTGATTCTTCCAATCCAAGAACATGGTATATCTCTCCATCTGTTTGTGTCATCTTTGATTTCTTTCATCAGTGTTTTATAGTTTTCTAAGTACAGGTCTTTTGCCTCCTTCGGTAGGTTTATTCCTAGGTATTTTATTATTTTTGTTGCAATGGTAAATGAGATTGTTCCCTTAATTCTCTTTCTGATCTTTTGTTGTCAGTGTAAAGGAATGCAAGAGATTTCTGTGCATTAATTTTTGTATCCTGCAACTTTACCAAATTCATTGATTAGCTCTAGTTGTTTTCTGGTGGCATCTTCAGGATTCTCTATGTATAGTATCATGTCATCTGCAAACAGTGACAGCTTTAATTCTTCTTTTCCGATTTGGATTCCTTTTATTTCCTTTTCTTCTCTGATTGCTGTGACTAAAACTTCCAAAACTATATTGAATAATAGTGGTGAGAGTGGGCAAACTTGTCTTGTTCCTGATCTTAGTGGAAATGGTTTCAGTTTTTCACCATTGAGGACGATGTTGGCTGTGGGTTTGTCATATATGGGCTTTATTATGTTGAGGTAAGTTCCCTCTATGCCTACTTTCTGGAGGGTTTTTTTTTTATCATAAATGGGTGTTAAATTTTGTCAAAAGCTTTCTCTGCATCTATTGAGATGATCATATGGTTTTTCTCCTTCAATTTCTTAATATGGTGTATCACATTGATTGATTTACGTATATTGAAGAATCCTTGCATCCCTGAGGTAAAACCCACTTGATCATGGTGTATGATCCTTTTAGTGTGTTGTTGGATCCTGTTTGCTAGTATTTTGTTGAGGATTTTTCTGTCTATGTTCAGCAGTGATATTTGTCTGTAATTTTCTTTTTTTAGTGGTATCTTTGTCTGGTTTTGGTATCAGGGTGATGGTAACCTCATAGAATGAGTTTGGGAGTGTTCTTCCCTCTGAAATTAGAACACTACCTAACACCATACATAAAAATAAACTCAGAATGTATTAAAGACCTAAATGTAAGACTGGACACCCATAAAACTCTTAGAGGAAAACATAGGAAGAACACTCTCTGACATAAATCACAGCAAGATCTTTTTTGACCCACCTCCTAGAGTAATGAAAATAAAAACAAAAATAAACAAATGGGACCTAATTAAACTTAAAAGCTTTTGAACAGCAAAGGAAACCATAAACAAGATGAAAAGACAACCCATGGAATGGGAGAAAATATTTGCAAATGAAGCAACTGACAAATAATTAATCTCCAAAATATAGAAACAGCTCAGGCAGCTCAATGTCAAAAAAAAAAAAACAAACCCAATCTTAAAATGGGTGGAAGACTTAAATAGACATTTTTCCAAGGAAGACAGACAGATGGCCAAGATGTGTAAAGATGTTCAACATCACTAATTATTAGAAAAAATACAAATCAAAACTACAATGAGGTATCACCTCACACTGGTCAGAATGGCCATCACCAAAAAATCTACAAACAATAAATGCTGGAGAGGGTGTGGAGAAAAGGGTACCCTCTTGCACTGTTGGTGGGAATGTAAATTGATACAGCCATTATGGAGAAAAATATGGGGGTTCTTTAAAAAACTAAAAATAGAACTACCATATGACACAGCAATCCCACTACTGAGCATATACCCTGAGAAAACCATAATTCAAAATGACACATGTACCCCAATGTTCACTGCAGCTCTATTTACAATAGCGAGGACATGGAAGCAACCTAAATGTCCATCAGCAGATGAATGGATAAAGAAGATGTGGTACATATATAGCATGGAATATTACTCAGCCTTAAAAAGGAATGAAATTGCATCATTTGTAGAGATGTGGATTGACCTAGAGTCTGTCATACAAAGTGAAGTAAGTCAGAAAGGGAAAAACAAATATCATATATTAACGCATATATGTGGCAACTAGAAAAATGGTACAGATGAACATATTTGCAGGGCTGGAATAGAGATGCAGATGTAGAGAACGGATGAATGCACACGGGCAGGGGGGAAGGGGAGGGTGGGATGAATTGGGATATTAGGATTGACATATATACACCACTATGTGTGAAATCTATAGCTAGTGAGAAGCTGCTGTATTGTACAGGGAGCTCAGCTCGGTGTTCTTTGAAGACCTAGATCACGGGTCCCAAATCCCCAGGCCATGGACCGGTACCGGTCTGTGGCCCGTTAGGAACCGGGCCGCACAGCAGAAGGTGAGCGGCGGGTGAGAGAGCAAAGCTTCATCTGTATTTACAGCTGCTCCTCATCACTCGCATTACCACCTGAGCTCCGCCTCCTGTCAGATCAGTGGGGGCATTAGATTCTCATAGGAGTGGGAACCCTACTGTGAACTGCACATGTGAGGGATCTAGGTTGCAGCTTCCTTATGAGAATCTAATGCCTGATGATCTGAGGTGGGGCTGAGGTGGTGACGCTAGCGCTGGGGAGCGGCTGCAAATACAGATTATCATTAGCAGAGAGGTTTGACTACACAGAGACCATAGTTAATCAATTGCTTAATCACAAGCTCAGGGCTCCCACTGATTCTCTGTTATGGTGAGCTGTACAATTATTTCATTATATATTACAAAGTAATAATAATAGAAATAAAGTGCATAATAAATGGAATACGCTTGAATCATTTCAAAACCATCCCCCTGCCCCGGTCCGTGGAAAAATTGTATTTCACAAAACTAGTCCCTGGTGCCAGAAAGGTTGGGAACTGTGAACCTAGATGGGTGGGATGGGGATGGTGGGAGGGAGGTCCAAGAGGGAGGTCCAAGAGGGAGGGGATATATGTATATGTATAGCTGATTCACTTCATTGTATGACAGAAACTAACACAACATTGTAAAACAATTATACTCCAATTTTTAAAAAGTAGACATTAATTTGACCTCTGTTGCATTCTGCTAATTACTGATTACTCACATTGCTGTTCACAATAATCCTTTTATTAGGTGAGATAATCTTGCCTAGTATGAAAATCAAGTTGACTAAGTTATAGTTTGTGAAAATGCCTTTTCTGAAATACAAAAGCTGTTTTCTATCTCCAAACCTTTTTATCCTCTCTCAGGATCCTAAATTATCCACTATTATAAAAACTAATTCAGTGATCTTGATTGAAGTTTAGTGGTATCCTAACAACATAAATAGTCTGGACCTAAAAGACAAGCCTGTTTCAGGCAGCCCACTCTTCTTAGGATCCACCCTCTGATCCTAGGCTTCAGGTCTCCTGTTGCAAGGTAGTTTTGAGATTTATATCCTGAAGAGCTTTCTTTTTAACTAAAAATGTAGCAGCTAAATAGTTAACAAAGAGTCCTGCTTTCTCTGGGTCATCTATTATAAAGCAGTGACTAAAATGACAAATTTTGAAATTACAACACTAGGTTTCTGTCAAACTCTACCATTTACCACCATTTTCTAGCTTTGTAATCCTAGGAAATTCACTTACCCTCACTGGAGTTCAGTTTCTCATCTGCAAAATACAGATA
The DNA here is from genome assembly GCF_937001465.1 of Orcinus orca. Taxonomy (NCBI): domain Eukaryota; kingdom Metazoa; phylum Chordata; class Mammalia; order Artiodactyla; family Delphinidae; genus Orcinus; species Orcinus orca. Next base: position 94,925,523 of record NC_064565.1, read on the forward strand.
ATCATGGTTGTAGTAAGTACGCAATATAATCACGAATGCCAAGTCATGACACAGTGGCTGTCACTTAAAACAGTACTACTCTTTTTCATCGACGTTAAATCAAAGATCCCATTTGTTTTATCTCATTCTTGATTATCTCTTGCTTTCATCACACAATCAAATATTAATCTTTCAAGTATGTTTGACAGCATTTTAATTAAAGGGAGATGATGGGTTTTGTATACTTCTCTATTTTGATAGTGGAGAAAATGTTAGGATCACAAGTAGGATATAATTAGGGATATTTGGTGGGGGTCCCCCAAAATACAGAAAGGCAGCTGAATAAGCATACAGTAGAAACAAAGTAACATTGTCTACTTTTCAATTTTGGTTACATTTGCTTACTCCTTCATTTGTGGAAGAGCAAGATTCTTTGTGCATTGATGATTATGGTAACAGAAAAGCTAAATGGGTATGAAGTTCATGGAGGAAAAATGACATCAGAAGCCAACATATTAATTTTCAAATCTTGGCAAAGGGCATTCATTATAATGGCAGCAATGAACTGAATATTTTCGACTGGAGAGTAGTAAGTCAAAATGTTCCTAAGTATGGCCTAGCAAATGACCCTCCTATTTCTATTCCAAGAACATGTGAGTAGAATTTTCTGAAACATTTTGACTTTTTGAATAAAGTATGTAAGGGCTGCAGAAATGGAAGAGTGGAACAATAAGACAGTATGCAGAAATAGAAGGTCCCTTGAGAACTATTGTGATACAAAGCACACTGATGACTTTAGTTACGGAGATTCAGGACCTAAGTAATAAATAAACTAGACTGTGAAGTCTTATCTAGGTAAAAGGGCTGTTTGTGAATAATCCAAGAGGAGTTTAAACTCTTAATTTTTTTATTTGCAAATGGAAACATTCTGATCTCTCTATAATGTTTCCTCAATATCCATGCCATGGAGGACCATACTAAAAGGAGGTCCTTTTCACACTGCTCTAACTAAGCCCTATTATGGATGGAGCTTTCTTAAAATTGAATCCTAAAAGATCTATCTGTCTATTTATTTATCTATCTATCTATTGTCAGTCTCTTCCTCTCTCTCAACCTATCCATATATATTGGTGAAAAAAATATGTATATACTTAAATCCCTAGATGATTTTTGTCAGTGTCATATTTGCAGAGAATCTGAGGTTAAGAATAAAGAAACTGATGGAAAATCACTACTGGGATAAATGAGCTATGGATTCTGATTACTTTTATTTAAGAAACAGTAGGGATAATCGTGGTTTTTCAATTGGTATCTTTTGGATGATGAAACTTTAATGGGAAGATAAATAATCTGCATGAATCAAGAAAATGGCCTGAGTGTTAATACTGTTCTTTTTGTCTTTGTCTTTTGTGTAATGAGCCATTTGTAATTTTAAAAAAGCTACCTGGGAGGCCAAATGTAGTAATATCTTGAACCCCTAGGCAGAAAAGCATCATATAATTACATCTTTAAATATTATTACCACAGTTCTGTCCTAAAATTTTTGTTACTTACAGGTAAATCTTTTTGTAGGTGAATACCCCTGGCTACACTGCTTCTTCTCCTTCTGTCTAGAAGTGCTTTAAATGAGCTGAATATGGTCTCTCAGTGAAACAGTGTGTCTTCCTTTGGGGAGAAGCTGGATTAGGGGCACTTGACCTTTCTTGAGTTGGGTATGAAGAAATTGACAATAAAGATATTAAAAGAATTCTGTTTTTAAAGCCTTAGATACCTTTGTCCAGTGAGTTTGTTCCAATTAACATGGTTAAACTCAAGAATCTAAAATGAAGATAATTTCTTGTTGAAATGGATATATTTATAAGAATAGGAGCCAGATGACAGTTGTGGCTTTTAGGAGATAAGGCTGCTTGTTTCTGAAATAAAGTATTCATCATTTCAATAAATATTAACTAAATGTACTCTGTAGTAATTACTGCTGACACAATAGCAAGCAAAACCAGGAGGTTATGGTCTAGTAGTAAAGACAGACTTTAATCATATGTAGTATTAGAATCACTTCAAGGAGAAGGAAAAGTACAGTATTATGAGAGTATACAGCAGGCATCCTGATCTCATTGGAAGAGTGGTGGTTGTCAGGGAAGGCTTTCCTGAAGAATACACATATAAGTCAATATTATCTCACTGTTTTTAACATAAGACATTTTGCCATCTAATTATGTTTCTCTTTGTTCTCAAAATACCTTCTAGAATAGGTTAAATAATAAGTGCTTAGTTATAAGACAATGGCAAGCAAAACCACTTTACACTGGAACTCTTCAATCCCCTCTTTAGCTTGCTGAAGAATTAAATGTCATGGTTGAGAATTACAAAGTATTAATATAATTGGCTCAATGAGAAGCAATTAAACTTTAACTCCTAAAGAATGTCATTGGAATTAGTTAGATTGAGTACTGTCTTATTTTCCCTGTTTTCATGTTGTGAGTCCTAGAAAAACCAGCTTTGATATTATTTTCATCTACTGATTAAAAATGAGGAAGTCAATGAGACAGTGTTTTATAAACAGTTCTATGAAACCATGCCCACATAAAAATAAAACAGAAGTGATCTCGACATTCTTATTAGTAGTTTCAGAATGTAGCCAAAGCCTCTTTATAGAGACAGAGGTCATCCTTCAATGCCTATAAAGTGCCTCTAGAGTAGACTGTATTTCACTCATCCTGGTTGGAAAAGTTTCCATTGCCACTGGTCTGGACTATATTTGTTCTGCAAATAGTGTTGCTCTTTTCTGTTTCTGTCATTCAAAATCTTTTTCATGAGCTCTCTTTTCCATTTTTAAAACACAGGGCAGATGAAGGATGTTATATAAAGTCAAATTCATTTTTCTAATCTCTAATGGCATCTTCATCCTGTAACTGCTATTCTGGGATTTTGTAGCCATAACACAAAGAACAGCAATCAACAGCAGAGTGCAAGATGAGATTAGAATTGCTGTGCCTGATCACCAAACACTGCAGCTTCAGTGGAGCACATGCTTTGCCTTATGACTGTCCATTTGCAGAAACTGCAAATAACCTTTTAATGTCAGTGTGTAATCAGTGACTTAATTTTGCTTCTTTTTCACTCCAGAGTTGAATCAGCATCCCCAAAAGGTCAGTATTCTTGAGTTGAAATAGACCACTTCTGCAAAAACTTAAAAATGACAGACCCTCCTCACTCTGTGGGGAAAATTTCAAAATGGTAATGCCAGTTCTGTTGTTTGGGAGTACTTCACATTCATACTGAAATTATAAACAAAGTCCATATTTGCAACTAAAAAATGATAATGAATTAAAAATAATACCTTTCCATCAAAAGTTCCCTAAGTCCTAAAAACTAGTTTTTTCTATTGGCATAAGATATAAAGTGTAAAACTACCCAAATGTTAAACTGCTTATCAATTCCATGCACTTTCCCTAGAGAGGAAGCCAGGATTAAGTGATTTGCACTAGTTCGAAAAACAATGTAGCAGCATGTCAGAGAGTATAATTCAGCACTCTTCATTTGTTTAGTTTGACCAGCATAATCAGTTCTACTACCTAGCTGAATTAGATAAGGTTATCTCTGTTGCATTAAAAATGCTGTAGTCACATACCACTTTGATGGCCTTCCTAAAGTCAAAAATAATCCCATTAGAATGGATTAGGAATATTAAAAGAATTCTTTTGATCTCAAATTTTCCTGTTATCCATAATAATTCTTTCTCCAACTCATGCTTTCATTAATGTATTTAATGAATATTTATTAAAAGATATTATATACCAAATACTATACTTGGCTCTAGTCAGATTTATATATCTTTAATTTTACAATTCTTATAAATTCGAATTTATTTATACAGTTCTTAATTGCACTTATTAAAAAAAGGAAAAACAGAATATTGGTTAACAGTTTTTAAACCAGTTCTTTTTGGCTCAAGAATTGAGGGATTTCACGATTCCTCCTCCTACTTTGCCTTCTCTGTCCGTGAAATATCTCTCTTAGTTCTAGAAACTTCCTATCCTACAGCTGAGGGCTATGAACAGACACTACAAATGAACTATGAGATTTTTGTGCATTTGCTCTGAATGAAATGGTATTATGATTTATGGCACCAAAGTAGATGGGAAAAGAGAACAAGAAAGCAACTGGAAATGCCAGTGAATTATTTTTAAATTTTAAAATTTAACAAAATAACTCATCCTGCTCTTCTCAACCAGCCCCCATTAAAAAATTATTAACACAACTCATGATATTTTGACTCTGCTCAATTTTGCCTTTTGAAGAAATTAGGAAAATTTTAATGTCAAATAATGAAGTGTATGGTCGACCCTTCGACAGTCAGTAGAGTTAGTCACTTCCATTATGCACTTTTATGTTTCTTTGTTGGTGAGTTTTTACTGTATGCATAGTTATAACTGAATCATAAATATTTGCTTTGGAATATATGTTGCTATATATTTCTTTATTAGACTCAAGCTTTTTGAGAATTATGATTTTGTTTTATTCATCTCTATTTCCAAGCCCTAGTACAATGCCTGCCACATACTAATTTAACCAAATAAATAATTGTGAATTGAATAAAATGAGATAAATTGATTTCAACTCTCTTTAACACTTTCTTTGGAGGTAAGAAAACTTCTAATATAAATAGTACACTTGTCAGGTAAATTGTGGCAGTATACCAATTCATGCTAGTAGAGAAGCTTTAGAAACTAATATACCATATCCTTGTACATTCTGTGTTACTACCGATGATACCTATGTCTAGCTTCCCCTTCCTCAATAGATCTTTGGGAATAATTATGTAATGTCTAAGTTACTTTATTTTGAGATAACTTGCAAGCTTAGAGAAAGACCCTTTCTGAATTTTGGGGGAATATTACAAATTGTATGGGATCCTCATATAAAGGTTAGAATCTTCAAAGACTGTGCCAATTAAGTTCCATTTTGTGGTTCATCTTTGCCACAGATCAGGGCTTGGTTCAGATTAGAGGAAGGGTATCAAGTAAGAAAACTCAGAATAATATGCTAATAGTTTAGTGATCAGCCTCATCTCTTGTAGCTGCTATTGCATCTACTGTGACTTTAGTTCTCTTATTTTTGCATTATTCTCCTATGACTAAGCCAGATTTTTCCTTCCTATTTCCCCAGCAATGGGGTTCTAATCTATAATTATGTACTCAGTTCACTGCTTTGATTCCTTAATAACTGTCTCAGCTCCTCTGGTTCCTGGGTCTTTCTTACACTCTTACAAGATCAGGTGTCCTTATAGGAATCTCATTTTTAGTGACACCAGGTCTACTTCTACTTGGACTAAAAACTCATAATCCTATACTCTGCACAATTCACACTTTTTCTGCCATTATTTACTGCTCATCTTAAATATGAATGATCTCCACCTTGACTATACGATTTCCTTTCCTTATAACTTGACATCCTGATACCCTCCTAAATATATTACTTCTGACCTCTTCCTTCAGTTGTCTGCTCTCTGGATCTCAGCCATTCCTGGAAAGGTTAGCTCTGCTATTGACCACACTTAATGAACATGACCTGGTCCTGAAGTTATTCCCAAAATACAGCAGGGCTCAGTGCTCCCCTGAGGGGTTTCTAGACACCTAACTCCTCACCACAGTTGCCTTGTATGCAACGTACAAGTAAATGTTTGAACACTGAAGTTCAGAACTCTGCATAGGAAAAGTTCAAGCCCTTGTTCTTTGACTCCTGGCTGGAGTTATGTGAATAATGAGAAATCATAGTTTCCTGGAACTTAGAAATGCTAGATTTAGTGTCCAACACCATCTAATTCTAAAGTCTCAGGGAGAATTAATCTTTCAATATTTCTTTAGAAAACCATTTGGTATTCAGCTGTTTCCATTTATGATTCCATGCAGTCTGCTAAATAATATGTTTGCCCCTTTGGTTTTTGTGCCTATCAAGAAATCATAGTTGTTAATGTATACATTTGCTTGGTTATTGTTTGGCCAAGTGTTTTAGTTTTACTTCATTTATTTATTTTTCTCAGAGAAACCCTTAATTATTATTTGTGCTTATCTCTCAAATTTTTTTCTCATTTGTTTCTTGTTATCCTCAGAATGAACATAGTTTCCAGCAATGAGTTTATCAGAGTCATGGAGAATAGGGCAAAATTCTCTCTTAGCCCATTTATTTCAACCGTTATTTACCCAGTTGCTTACTGGAAATCATGTATGTTTTATTTGTCTTGAAATCAATAAAGAGAACATATTAAAGTAGTGAATCATACCCCCCACTGACATTAATGTCCTTCTCTGAAAGCTTGCGAAGCCATTTTGAACATATGCATAAATTCAGACGTTGTGATATAAGAGCTTGGGGAATTAGGCTTTTTTCTTCAGTTCTGTAAATAACAAGAAAAAGATAAAATGATTTTATCATTAAAAAGCACCCTGTGGTCCAAAATTCTTAAAAGAATAGTTCATTTTCCTGAGTTCAATTGAATAAATTGTTCAATTGATTTCTTTTACAGAGCATTGGTTTCTTATTGAAATTTAGCATTTCAATAAGAATCTACTTTTTGAAATATGCAATCAAAGTTGGGGCATAGAATATATTCTGATTTAGTAAAGCCTGGGAAACACCAAGCAGAGTGAATTTTCTCAAGCATTCAATTTTTTAAATAAAATCTAATAATATTAAGCATTACTAGAAATTAATTAGATAATAGAAACATACCATTTCAAATACAAGGTCAATCTGTGCATCTTTTTTTCAACTGAGATAAAAATGAGAGCTATTCTATATGCCAAGCCTATATATTGTGTCCTTCTTTCATAACAAGGGAAGAAAGAGGATTATTTCAATAGTGTTTCATAAAATAAAATTTATTTAACATTTTTATAGTTATTGGGTTAAATCTTTTACTTAATAAAATTATGGTTAGCATTCACACAGTAGCTTTTGAGCAAATGTTTTTATTTGTTAAAATGTTTGCAAACCTCCAATTGATATGCGACATCTGAAAGTCTAGGAACTACTATTTTAGAGAACCATAGGAAAAAGTGAGAGGATCATCATGGATTCATTTGAAATGTTAGAAGGCAAGCATACAGTTATTTATAGTGTTCTTATTTCTCACAAGCAAAACTCCAGCAAAATAAAGGTATTCCTAGCAAAACATTTAAATTGAAAGTATCCTGGCAGATAACATTTGCATTTGAATTATTTTATTCCTTTATACTCTCAAAAAGCATTACATTAAGTATTAATGCAACATTTTGCTCCTGTTATTGTTCACTTTCACTTCTGCTAAACATTAATTTCTCAGCTTATACAAGAAAAGATGTAGATGGGAAATGGTGTTCAGTGTTACAATATAGCCAATCCCAAGTTATCACTTTAGCTCCAAAACAGTGTTTATTGTGTAATGCTGGCAACTGAGAAAACTGACACTATCCACATGAAGTTATCATCAATACGCTTCTTTGCTTACCATAGCATGATTCTTTTCTACTATTTCTTTCAAAGATACAATTGCTGGAATGGATGTAATTATAATACAAAATAGGAAACATCAGTATAGAAACACTTTTTTGCTTCTTTTTCTAGTGAAGACAGAAAGTATAATAGAAATAGGCTTTCTAATCAAGATTCGCCTTCCTACAGAACAGGACATTAGTTATGTAAGCGATTTTAATAGTAAAAGGCTTACGTGCAAAGCTTCACAGAATAATAGTAACAGCAAAAATAACTATGACAACTAGGAGTTTTAGAACTCTAAATTTTCAATTGTTGACCAGTTTTACATACAATAGTTCATTTGAGCCTCAGATTGGCTAAAAAATCAACACTGCATTTCACCAACCTAGAGTAGCCGGCAGCTCCTTTGAGGTCTTGCCTTGTGTAATGAAAAGAATGTCAGATGATCTGGCTCTGATATCAGCCCTTCATTAGCAGTATTACTTTCAAGAGATTTGTGTTTTTATTAACCTCTTTAAACCTCAGTTTCCCCGTGGATGTGAAGTGATAACATAACACTATTTCCCAACCCAGCATATGATAGTAGGCTTTCAACTAATGGAAACTGGATATTAATCAATTCATTTTCCCCCCAAATCATCTATTCAGGAACATATTCTTTATCCAAGAATGAGGTAGTGCCATCCTCCCCTTCAATAACAAATATCTATTGCCTATTTTGTGACAACTAGTGGTCTGGTCACTAAGTCAAAAACATTCACGTGGCTGTACACCTGAAACTAACACAACATTGTAAATCAACTATACTCCAATAAAAAGTAAAAAAAACCCACAAACATAAAATACAGCCCCTATATTCAAGGGCTTTTCTTTCATTTCAGTGTATAAAAAATCCAAACAGGTAATTTTAGCATGGTAAGGTAAATTATTTGTGTTATTTATTGAATATCGTATGAACACAAAGGAGAAAGTTTAAATTCATGCTGATAATTAGGGGAAACTCACTGGAGAGCATAGCACCTTGGCTGGGTCCTGGAAAAGAAATATTTTTCCAGGCAAATGAGGGTGGGAAGACATAATTTATTATGCATCAGGTAAAAGGTAGCCTGAAAGGAGAAGAGTGAGTAAAAGGGACCAACACTGCTGAGTACTGTAATATAAATCTTTATTAGTTTTGGTGGATTATATATTTTATTAAAATATATAATCTTATTTTACAATTAGGAAAAATATTTCCTTTCCTCAGTATGGACTTAGACTTTACCATCTCTATGAATTATTGTGTTGGGGAATTGTTTGTGAATGTGTCATTGATCCAATAATTACAACCCAGAAGCCTAGGAAAAATGAAGAGAAACTTTTCCACCTCAGACTTAGTGGGAGACTTCAGACACTAAGGGATCTGGGAGTGCTCAAGCCTGTTCAAGAATGCACGTCGAAAGACCTCAACCTCCTACCTCTTGCTCTTCACAGTTTCTCATATGCACACACACACACAACTTCATATGTCATTTTAGTCTAAGTCACTCAATTCTTAGAAAATGTATTTCTCTATGTTGTTGGAGCTGCAAGATTAAATTGGTTGGAGTTGGTCCATTGTGGATGTTGTGATGCTCTTTCCAGGTCCCCAATCAAAATTGTTTCCCCAATCAATGATGTCTCCCAATCTTGTTTCCTCAGCTGCTGGGAGCAGGCAATCGCTCAGGGATCACTTCAGGTTAAGACAGCCACCTTGCTCATGCTAATGTTCCTACCCTGGGAGACTCATCTCCAATGACTAATTGATGCAGGGTCTAAGTATGATGGAGGATTACAGAGGAGTTTTTCCTGGACACTACACCGATGCGCCACTCTGGCTCCATAGCTTCCTGTAGAAATGGTAAAGGCTTCAGGCCGGCTTCGCAGATTGACTTCTCCCTCTGCACACTCCTGCTTCCTTCCCTCTCTCTAGAGCACCTCTTCATAAGCATCCTCTGTGTAAAATTCCACCTCTGAGTCTGATTTCCCAGAAACTAACCCATAACAATCCTTTATTAAGACCAAGCCATGTGATTAGAAAGAATTCCTGAGGAAGGGTAGGGGCTTTGTAACAAAGACTTTTCTTTTCTTTCTCTATTGAAATTTAAAGAAAATATTGTCCTCAAAACAGAAGAACAAGACTTGGGGATAATCTAACTTTGTCTTTTGTTCAATTTCCTTGGACTATTGTCATGGTCATATTTAGCTTACCCTTGTGCATATTTTTTCCTATATTATGGTTATCTTCAGTAACCCCATGGCTTGGTAAATTCTGTTTTACAGAAGCAGCTACAGAAGGTGATTTGAGAAGTGAGGGACTAGGATGGTATACGTGTAACTTTTTAAATTTCACATATATGCTGAACACCATCAGAGTAGTAATGCGTCACACCAAAGGGGACTTAGTCCCTGAGTTTCAGGTGTTGATCAAAAGCAAATTAAGAGCTTGGCCTAGAGTGAAATTGGAAGGGATGGGATGGTGGGGAGCAAAGCACGTGACCAGGAGAAGCAACAGCCAGGTAGGTGAATCAGGGGTAGAGGGGGCAGATACTCTCTGTATATGTGGAGAGGAAAAGAGGCTGAAACTTCTGTGATCATTCATTCTACTATATTCCAGACCCTGTGCTAGGGGCTGATAATAGAGGAGTGAATTAAACATACTTGGCCCTTAAAATTTACAAGCATTTCAATATTATTCCTACATAAAGTGGTTATCAATGTTTTGTATTCTGTGGAATATGGAAGTATGAGAATGTCTCCTGGGCTTCCCTGGTGGCGCAGTGGTTGAGAGTCCGCCTGCCGATGCAGGGGACACGGGTTCGTGCCCCGGTCTGGGAAGATCCCACATGCCGTGGAGTGGCTGGGCCCATGAGCCATGGCCCCTGGGCCTGCGCGTCCGGAGCCTGTGCTCCGCAACAGGAGAGGCCACAACATTGGGAGGCCCGCGTACCGCAAAAAAAAAAAAAAAAAAGAGAATGCCTCCTGATCCCATGTGCTGCAAAACATCCACAAAAATATACGATCTCATATGTGTTATATTAGTCTGGAAAAGTAATTTATCACAAATGTAGTTTATCACAATATGTATCATTATATTATGTATATATATTACTATGTTTATTAAAATATATAATCTTATTTTAATTGCTTGCTTTTCAATTAAAAAGCAAAGCATTCTACTGTAAAGAAACACAAAATATAAATAAGCAAAATAAAACAAAAAGGAAACAGGGATAACTACATTATTATAAAATCATTCTCACTTTGTTAGTCGTCTATAGTATAAAATTCACATAAAATACTATGCATTTGTATGTGATGTGTTTTGAATCAGCCTATGTGGCTAACATTTCATCATTAGTAGTTCATGGGCTTCCTTTAGTAATATACCTATAAATATATTTGTGTAATTATATATCTGTGCCTTGCTTATGCCTTACCTAGTTTCAGAGTATACATAAAATTATATGCAGAATATACATAATAAAATATTATGTTATAGATTAATTAATATATATTATATTACCACTGATTATATTGCACATTATGTGTTAATTACTGAAGTTTTAATTATATATTAATTTATATTATATTTATTCATATTATATAATTTATTAATTCTTAACTTGTAACTATAGAATCATAAAAGAGAATATGGTCTCTCTAGCAGAGATTTGGAGAATCATGGTAATAGTTTTCAATGACAATGTTTCAAAGTATTCAAGTTCGAAGATTATACTATTCCATGTGCATTTAGATCTTGCCCATAACCTTCCAGCTGGTCATTATTTCTTGCTAGAAATTATGAACCGTGTTATGGGAATTAATTAGCCCATTTCACAGTCTGTGCATGACAAACCACTTGCATATTTTTCTCCATCAATGTCCTTTAACCTTCTTATCATTAGTAGTATGGCTTGGATTATGTAATCCTCTGGAATTCTCTAAATTCAATAATTTCAAAGAGAAAGACAAAACAGATTACAAAATGATCTCACTAAAAAAGAATGAGAACCTAATTCCTATGCACGTGTTTGTTCCAAACAGGAACAAATCACACCAGAACTCTGTCCTCTATTTCTGCAAATGAAGATTTTTCTACTTCTGTCAAAAATAGACAAGTCCAGCAACATGTTTTTTCCTTGCTACTTTTTATTCACACACTACTGCTATGTATGACAAAGGATTAATAATTTTAGGAGGAAAGCAAAATATTGTACATGTTGATTAAGTTATATAAAATCTGGCATACTTTGTGAGAAGGGAAATTTATGATAGTTTGTTCAATTATTCAACAAATATTTGCTGAGCATCTACTAAGTGTCAGTCACTGTTTTCATGTTGGGGAGACAGCAACATCTCCCTTATTGATTTTCATTTTTTTCATGCCCTAAACTCAGTGGGAAAATTTAGTTCATATTTCTGCTTAAATGGTCTATCACCTATTTTAGTTAGTAAGAAAAAACGATTTGCTGGTCCTTACAACATGTATTAGTGATAAATTTATTTTACTGAAAGTGATAACATTGAAGAAATTATTTTTTTAAGAGGTACAGAATTGTCACATCATATTTTGTTTTTAAAAATAGCATGACTTCATTTTTAGGTAAGAATTGATTGGGAAAGTAACCTCCTTTCCATATTGTCACCAGTTAAAACTCCCCTAAACCTATGCTTCTCAATCATGAGCGTATTTTGTGCAGAGAACTATCTTATTAATTTTCCTATTAACTCTCTTATTCTTCCTAGTCTATTTTATTCCATTCAAACAAAAGAATGATCATGTAAAGGTTTGATATGAAACATAATCGTTTTTCAAATTAAATAATTTGACAACTACTGGAATAATAGAAGATAATAGTGTCTCTCCAAAGCCAATGAAATATTCATAGAAATAAAAACATTATTTAATAGTCTAACAATTCTCTATTCCTACTGGATTTAGGTTTGGTGAGAAATGTCAATTTATACAATTGATTAAATATAGCAATTAAAAGAAAAACTTATTGTTAAACAGCTATTCCATATTTTCATAAACAAGTAAAGTTAATACTTTAAAATAAACGTGCATCAAATTATATGTTCCTGGACATCACATTGATGAACAATTCTTTAAAAAAATCTCTATCAAATAATGTAAGCTGGGTCCAACTAAAATTTTTTTTAATTAAAAATATTACACCATCTGCAACTCATGAATTTTCCAAAGCATTCATTTTAAAATGCTCATATGATCAAAGGAGAGAACAATATCATAGAAGGTGATACTGGATAATTTTTTAAATGATGTATTGTAGTATGTTTAAAAGATTTATTTCCTTTAGAGCACCTTGTCAAGAAGTTGAACCATCGGTCTCTTTTCTTTATGAAGAATTATCCCTGAAATGACTTGCTGCATTTGAAGCCCTAATTAAAGACAATTAGTTGGCAAGCTTGTTAAATTATACTTTGTAAAAATGCATAATGCTCAAATGGAACTAACTTACAGTAGTTTTGGACAGTGCTACATTTATCTACCATATGCTATTCTCTGGATAATTGACTTCGTTCTCCACTTGACCTGAAATGGGAAGGAAAACTACAACAGATAGGTCCATAACCTCTAAAGAACTAGAAATGCTGACATAGCCAATCCACATATTTACAATACACATACTAAACTAACAGACGATAGTATTTACAAGGCTTCACTAAATGCTTAAATCTATTTTGTGGACAAAAGGATTTTTCAGTTAATTCATTTTGTGGAGAGAATAATTTAACCAAGTTAGCATTTTGTTGACAGAATTATGATGAAATTCATTTTGTCTACCTAATTGATTAGACAGCCAGCAGAATGCATTTCTCCCCAGAATGAAGAATATGCAGAGGTTGTCAAATGGCATTTCCTCCTTGGTCTCAAATCATTCTGTCAACAAAATGAATACAAAATTCTTTCATCTACAATATCGATGTGGGTGTTAATTATGGGGGAATAAAATGCAAAGTCGAATTCTTTTCTGTTAAGTATTGATAGAAAAAAATTTATACCATCCATTAACTAGATATCAATCTCACAGAGGGATTTTTCTGAGAAAAGCTTATATTTAATTTGTGTAACAGGGTAAGTGTGTGGTAGTGCTCTTCACATTCAGTGTTATAGACATGAAATAAACACTTTGGCTAAAAATGTAAATTCAATGACCAGAGTGATAAACATCAGAAAACTATTGAGCAAGGTCAATCTACTGACACCAGGTTGTGATGAAGAAAACTGCATTGTTTATTGCAAGGTGCCCAATGGGGGCCAAGCAAGGAGAATGAGCAGCTCATACTCAAAAGACTGTAATTCCCCAAAGGCTTTCAGAGAAAGCTTTCAAAAGACAGGGTGAGGGAGAGTGTCACAGGGTGTGTGATCTGCTCATGGACATTCTTTAGATTGGTTGGTGATGAGGTAACTGTAGTGTTTAGAGGAATCAACATCATTAACCTTCTGGTTCCAGCAGGTCTAGGGTCTATGTGCTGGTGGTCAGCAGCTAATGTCTTCTATCTGGTGGGGGTTTTAGTATTTAGTATTTTGTTTTAGCAAAACAACTCAAGGATATGGCTCAGAAGATTATCTATAGCTCTTGAGGAGGAACTAAATGTCCTTGACTTTGTTTTATGGCTAAACTATTTTTACTTTGTCTTGTTTGTTTTCCTCTGTTTCTGTATTTTCTTACTTCTCTGATTAAATTTCCTTTTTGGAAGTCAGAAAGGCCTAGTAGGCTAAAGCTTTTCTACAAACAAGAGATGAGGGACACAAAGGTCTGTCCTTGGGAAGGTCCCACAGGGTCCTGCTGGGTTTCAGTCCCGAAATTTTACCTTCTTTGTATTCTTTCTCAAGATGTGTTTCACTTAATAGTGGAATAATTCAAGAAAAAACAGTCGAGAGTTAGAGAAAGCATGTGATCCAAACCCAAGAAGTTGCTGAAGGGAAATTACATGTTGCTAACTGCACACCAGGCACAGGGGACAACCAGTTCAGATTGAGGCAGTTCAGAAGGTTCTGGGAGAGAAGTCTTCAGGAAGATAAATACCTGACACATTTGGATGTTTTGAAAGAATATGGCAAGTGGCCAAAGGCTTTGAAGTGGAATTTTTTAAAAAAATAGCTAAGCTAATAAAAAATAATATAATCACTAGTCTATCTCTAGAGAGAGAGCAAAAAATTGTTTAGGGAAGAAAAAGTAATCATATCTTACCACATTGCTCAGTGGTGATTATAATTACCGTAGCATAATGTAAACTCAGAAAATGATCCACACAAGGTGACAATGTTAGGATATTATGAATATGAGTGGGGAGTATGGAAAGGAAGTTCAGGCTCTGGGGTTAAGTGAGGGAAGGAAAGAACAGATTTCTCACTTCCATAATGGATATCAATTCCACATTATTTGAAGACATTGATGTAATTACCAAAATTATCATCTACAAGAAATCAAAGTGGTTGCTTGCTGAGGAATGGTGAATAAGAGCAAGTAGGAACTGTTATTTAAAAAAAAAAACAAAACCTTTGACCTTTTAAATTGTGCACATCTATACTTTTCTAAAAAAAATTAAAGCTAAAATTGAAATTTTTAGGTGAAGAAATAGAAAGAAGAAATGAGTCATATCACCAGAGTGCACTTAATAAGATGCCAAATAATAGTATCAGACACTGAGCTAAAATACATATTTATTAATCCATAACTCCTTAATCACTGAATATATATATTCACACACACATACACACATGCGCGCGCGCACACACACACACAAGCATGCATATGTATTCTAAAGCCTATTGGAAAGCCCAAAGGGATTAATGAATTTTTATGTATTCCAAGATTCTTTTAAATGTCCCATATCCTGTAGAATTCTTTGTAAAAAATATATATATATTTTAATATATTGCCCAAATGACTGCTTTCATTATGAATAGTAAATATGAGATTATCCAAGATGTGTCTTTATGGATGAGACCAAAATTAATAATATATGTATCTCATTTGGTGTTTATAAGTAGATGCATTGTTAGATCTCAAGAGTTTAAAAAAGTCACTCATGGACTTCCCTTGTGGTTCAGTGGTTAAGAATCCACCTGCCAGTGCTGGGGACATGGGATTGAACTCTGGTCCAGGAAGATCTCACATGTCTCAGAGCAACTAAGCTCGTGTGCCACAACTACTGAGCCTGCACTCTAGAGCCTGTGAGCCACAACTACTGAAGCTTGTGTACCTAGAGCCCATGCTCCACAACAAGAGAAGCCATGGCAATGAGAAGCCTGCACATAGCAATGATGACCCAATGCAGCCAAAAATAAATAAATTTATTTAAAAAAACAGGTCTGATTCAGCCATTCTCCAAGCTGCTCCAGACACTCAGGGCTTACCAGTCCCTCATAGCTGGACCTGTGCTGAGTCCCCTGAAACACCTGAGCTGTCATATGTGAACTGCCTTATAGAGAGGTCCACATGGCAAAGAAATGAAGGGGACCTCTTATCCACATTCCTTGAGGAACTGAGGCCTTCAGTCCCACAGCCCTCAAAGAACTGAATCCTGCTTGCAACCATATAGGAACTTGCAAACAGATCCTCTCCCGGTGGAGCCTTCAGCCGTGTGACTGACAGAATGTTGGCGCTCCAGCCTGGTGGCAGGCCTAAGCCTCTGAGATGGGAGAGCCGAGTTCAGGACATTGGACCCCCAGAGACCTCCTGGACCCACGTAACATCAATCAGCAAGAGCTCTCCCAGAGATCTACATCTGAATACAAAGACCAAGGTCCACCCAGCAAGCAGCAAGCTCCAGTGCTGGACACCCCAGGCCAAACAACTAGCAAGACAGGAACACAACCCCACCCATTAACAGAGAGTCTGCCTAAAATCAAACTAAGTTCTCAGACTTCCCAAAACACACCACTGGACGCAGCACTGCCCACCAGAAAGACAAGATCCAACCCCACCCACCAGAACACAGTCACAGTCCCCTCCACCAGGAAGCCTACACTACCCACTGAACCAACCTCACCACTGGGGACAGACACCAAAAACAACGGGAACAATGAACGTGCAGCCTGTGAAAAGGACCCCAAACACAGTAGGTTAAACAAAATGAGAAGACAGAGAAATACACAGCAGATGAAGGAGCAAGGTAAAAACCCACCAGACCAAACAAATGAAGACAAAATAGGTAGTCTACCTGAAAAAGAATTCGGAGTAATGATAGTAAAGATGATCCAAAATCTTGGAAGTAGAATGGAGAAAGTACAAGAAACATTTAACAAGGACCTAGAAGAACTAAAGAGCAAACAAACAATGATGAATAACACAATAAATGAAATTAAGAATTCTCTAGAAGGAATCAATAACAGAATAACTGAGGCAGAAGAATGGATAAGTGACCTGGAAGATAAAATAGTAGAAATAACTTCTGCAGAACAGAATAAAGAAAAAAGAATGAAAATAATTGGGGACAGTCTAAAAGAATTCTGGACAACACTAAATGCACCAACATTCGAATTATAGGGGTCCCAGAAGATGAAGAGAAAAAGAAAGGGACTGAGAAAATATTTGAAGAGATTATAGTTGAAAACTTCCTTAACATGGGAAAGGAAATAGCAACCCAAGTCCAGGAAGGGCAGAGAGTCCCATACAGGATAAATCCAAGGAGAAACATGCCAAGACACATATTAATCAAACTATCAAAAATTAAATACAAAGAAAAAATATTAAAAGCAGCAAGGGAAAAACAAAAAGGGAATCCCCATAAGGTTAACAGCTGATCGTTCAGCAGAAACTCTGCAAGACAGAAGGGAGTGGCAGGACATATTTAAGTGATGAAAGGGAAAAAAAACCTACAACAGCAATTACTCTAACTAGCAAGGATCTCACTAAGATTTGAAGGAGAAATTAAAACCTTTACAGACAAGCAAAAGTTAAGAGAATTTAGCAACACCAAAGCAACTTTACAACAAATGCTAAAGGAACTTCCATAGGCAGGAAACAGAAGAGAAGGAAAAGACCTACAAAAACAAATCCAAAACAATTAAGAAAATGGTAATAGAAACATACATATTGATAATTACCTTAAATGTAAATGGATCAAATGCTCCAACCAAAAGACATAGACTGGATGAATGGATACAAAAACATGACCTGTATGTATGCTGTCTACAAGAGACCCACTTCAGACCTAGGAAAACATACAGACTGAAAGTGAGGGGATGGTAAAAGATATTCCATGCAAATGGAAATCAAAAGAAAGCTGGAGTAGCAATTCTCATATCAGACAAAATAGACTTTAAATTGAAGACTATTACAAGAGACAAACAAGGACAATATAATGATCAAGGCATCAGTCAAAGAAGAAGATATAACAATTGTAAATATTTGTGCACCCAACATAGGAGCACCTCAATACATAAGGCAAGTGCTAACAGCCATAAAAGGGGAAATCAACAGTAACACAATAATAGTAGGGGACTTTTAACACCCCACTTTCACCAATGGTCAGATCAACAAAAATGAAAATAAATAAGGAAACACAAGCTTTAAATGATACTTTAAACAAGATGGACTTAATTGATACTTATAGGACATTCCATCCAAAAACAACAGGATACACTTTCTTCTAAAGTGCTCATGGAACATTCTACAGGATAGATCATATCTTGGGTCACAAATCAAGCCTGGGTAAATTTAAGAAAATTGAAATTGTATCAAGTATCTTTTCCAACAACAACGCTATGAGACTAGATATCAATTTCAGGAAAAAAACTGGAAAAAATACAAACACATGGAGGCTAAATAATACACTACTAAATAACCAAGATATCACTGAAGAAATCAAAGAGGAAGTAAAAAAATACCTAGCAACAAATGACAATGAAAACAGGATGACCCAGGGCCTATAAAATGCAGCAAAAGCAGTTCTAAGAGGGAAGTGTATAGCAATACACTCCTACCTCAAGAAACGAGAAACATCTCAAATAAACAACCTAAACTTACACCTAAAGCAATTAGAGAAAGAAGAACAACAACAACAAAAAAACCAAAGTTAGCAGAAGGAAAGAAATCATAAAGCTCAGAAGAGAAATAAATGAAAAAGAAATGAAGGAAACAATAGCAAAGATCAATAAAACTAAAAGCTTGTTCCTTGAGAAGTTAAACAAAGTTGATAAACCATTAGCCAGACTCATCAAGAAAAAAAGGGGGAAGACTCAAATCACCAGAATTAGAAATGAAAAACAAGAAGTAACAACTGACACTGCAGAATACAAAGGATATGAGAGATTACTACAAGCAACTGTATACCAATAAAATGGACAACCTGGAAGAAATGGTCAAATTCTTAGAAAAACACAACGTTCCAAGACTGAACCAGGAAGAAATAGAAAATAACAACAGACAAATCACAAACACTGAAATTAAAAATGTGATTAAAAATCTTCCAACAAGCAAAAGCCCAGGACCAAATGGCTTGAGACAAATTCTATCAAACATTTAGAGAAGAGCTAACACCTATCCTTCTTAAACTCTTCCAAAATAAAGCAGAGAGAGGAACACTCCCGAACTCATTCTACGAGGTCACCATCACCCTGATACCGAAACCAGACAAGGATGTCACAAAGAAAGAAAACTACAGGCCAATATCACTGATGAACATGGATGCAAAAATCCTCCACAAAATACTTGCAAACAGAATCCAACAACACATTAAAAGGATCATACACTGT
The DNA here is from genome assembly GCF_937001465.1 of Orcinus orca. Lineage (NCBI taxonomy): Eukaryota > Metazoa > Chordata > Mammalia > Artiodactyla > Delphinidae > Orcinus > Orcinus orca. The sequence goes on from NC_064565.1 coordinate 94,944,730, forward strand.
GATCAAGTGGGGTTTATCTCAGGAATGCAAGGATTCTTCAATATATGCAAATCAATCAATGTGATACATCTTATTAAAAACTGAAGGAGAAAAACCATATGATCATCTCAATAGATGCAGAAAAAAGCTTTTGAAAAAATTCAACTCCCGTTTATGATAAAAACCCTCCAGAAGGGCTTCCCTGGTGGCACAGTGGTTGAGAGTCTGCTTGCCAATGCAGGGGACATGGGTTCGTGCCCCGGTCCAGGAAGATCCCACATGCCGCGGAGCGGCTGGGCCGTGAGCCATGGCCACGTAGCCTGCATGTCTGGAGCCTGTGCTCTGCAACGGGAGAGGCCACAACAGTGAGAGGCCCGCGTACAGCAAAAAATAAAAATAAAAAAACTCCAGAAAGTAGGCATACAGGGATCCTACCTCAACGTAATAAAGGTCATATATGACAAACTGCAGCTAACATAGTTCTCAATGGTGAAAAACTGAAAACATTTCCTTTAAGATCAGGAACAAGACAAGGTTTCCCACTCTCACCACTATTATTCAAAATGGTTTTGGAAGGTTTAGCCACAGCAATCAGAGGAGAAAAAGAAATAAAAGGAATACAGATTGGAAAAGAAAAAGTAAAACAAGTCACAGTTTGCAGATGACATGATACTATACACAGAGAATCCTAACTATGTTACCAGAAAACTACTAGAGCTAATCAATGAATCTGGTAAAGTAGCAGGATACAAAATTAATGCACAGAAATCTCTTGCATTCCTATACACTAATGATGAAAAATCTGAAAGAGAAATTAAGGAAACACTTCCATTTACCACTGCAACAAAAAGAATAAAATACCTAGGAAAAAACCTACCTAAGGTGACAGAAGACCTGTATGCAGAAAACTGTAAGACACTGATGAAAGAAATTAAAGATGATACAAATAGATGGAGAGATATACCATGTTCTTGGATTGGAGGAATCAACATTATGAAAATGGCTATACTATCCAAAGCAATCTACAGATTTAGTGCAATCCCTATCAAACTACCACTGGCATTTTTCACAGAAATAGAACAAAAAATTTCACAATTTGTATAGAAACACAAAAGACCCCAAATAGCCACAGCAATCTTGAGAAAGAAAAACGAAGCTGGAGGAATCAGGCTCCTGGACTTTGGACTATACTACAAAGCTACAGTAATCAAGACAGTATGGTACTGGCACAAAACTAGAAATATAGATAAATGGAACATGATAGAAGGTGCAGAGAGAAACCCACGCACATATGATCACTTTATCTTGGATAAAGGAGGCAAGAATATACAATGGAGGAAAGACAGCCTCTTCAACAAGTGGTGCTGGGAAAACTGGACAGCTACATGTAAAAGAATGAAATCAGAATGCTCCCTAACACCATATACAAAATTCTCCTGAAAATGGATTAAAGACCTTAATGTAAGGCCAGATGCTATAAAACTCTTAGAGAAAAACATAGGTAGAACACTCTGTGACATAAGTCACAGCAAGATCCTTTTTGACCCATCTCCCAGAGAAATGGAAATAAAAACAAAAATGAACAAATGGGACCTAAAAAACTTTTGGACAGCAAAGGAAAATATAAACAAGACAAGAAGACAACTCTCAGAATGGGAGAAAATATTTGCAAATGCAGCAACTGACAAAGGATTTATCTCTAAAATTTACAAGCAGCTAATGCAGTTCAATATCAAAAAACCAAACAACCCAATCCATAAATGGGCAGAAGACCTAAATAGACATTTCTCCAAAGAAGATATACAGACTGCCAACAAACACATGAAAGGATGTTCAACATCACTAATCATTAGAGAAATGCAAATCGAAAGTACAATGAGGCATCACCTCACAGCAGTCAGAATGGCCATCATCAAAACATCTACAAACAATAAATGCTGGAGAGGGTGTGGAGAAAAGGGAACCCTCTTACACTGTTGGTGGGAATGTAAATTGATACAGCCACTATGGAGAATAGTATGAAGGTTCCTTAAAAACTAAAAATAGGACTACCATATGACCCAGCAATCCCACTACTGGGCGTATACCCTTAGAAAACCATAATTTCAAAAAGAGTCATGTACCACAATGTTCATTGCAGCTCTATTTACAATAACCAGGACATGGAAGCAACCTAAGTGTCCATCGACAGATGAATGGATAAAGAAGATGTGGCACATATATACAATTGAATATTACTTAGCCATAAAAGGAAGCGAAATTGAGTTATTTGTAGAGAGGTGAATAAACCTAGAGTCTGTCATACAGAGTCAAGTAAGTCAGAAAGAGAAAAACAAATACCCTATGCTAACATATATATGTGGAATCTAAAAAAAAAAAAAAAAAAGGTTCCAAAGAACCTAGGGGCAGGACAGGAATAAAGACGCAGATGTAGAGAATGGACTTGAGGACACCAGGAGGGAGAAGGGTAAGCTGGGACGAAGTGAGAGTGTAGCACTTACATATATACACTACCAAATGTAAAATAGATAGCTAGTGGGAAGCAGCCACATAGCACAGGGAGATCAGCTCGGTGCTTTGTGACCACCTAGAGGGGTGGGATAGGGAGGGTGGGAGGGAGACGCAAGAGGGAGGGGATATGGCGATATATGTATACACATAGCTCATTCACTTTGTTATACAGCAGAAACTAACATGACATTGTAAAGCAATTATCCTCCAATAAAGATGTTAAAAAGGTTAAAAAAAAATAAAAGTCACTCACCTACCCAGTAGTTCCAAATGCAAACTTTTTGTATTTATTTCATGCTAACAAACTGAAGAAAAATGCTTGTCGTGAAATGTTTGTCTGATGTCTAAACTTTTTTAAAATTTTCAATATTTTATAAAATATAATCATCAGGTGCCTCTTGCTTGGACTTTTTAACATACTTAACCAACTAATAATAATTAGAAAAGGGATGGAAAATGTATGAGGACATTTTAATGCAAGATGGTAATTTAATGGAGCAAAATATCTCATTTTTAAGATATAAGTGTGTAATAACCAGAAGATTGCTACTATTACAAAGTGAATGTTGAGGATTTAGCTCCTTTATTGGATCTCACAATAGCTAGAAAAGTTTAAGTGCTATGGAGAATGTCTACAATTACTATTTCTGCTAGTCTTTCTTGTCACAAACCTAAAGAAGTGGTACAGATATAGGATTGATTCAACAGAAAGAAGTTTGTTTCTTTGAAAGATGCTCATCAATGACATGCACACCATTGTCTCTAAAGGGAAAGACATAAACTTTTAGTACCCTGGACATGTGAAAAATATTACATTTCAAAAAAAAATTCCTACAAAAATGACCGTGAAAAATTGTCTAACATGGAAACCTACCAGTATAAGCCAGTTGTTTAAGCAAGACAGTTCTGTCCTAAAGTGGACAAATGAGAAAGACTAAACAAAAACAGAGTCCCAATTGATCCTCATGACATGATAGATATATCTCACAATGGAAATACCAAATAGATTTTCTATAAAATGTATTGTTTTTAGCAGAAGAAATGCATTGTGTATTAGATTTACCCTTTTCTTCTAATTTAAAGAATGCTGCCATCCTCATCTTTTCTGTCATAACTACTCTCCTTGTTAACACTCTATAATGAGGAAAAGGCAGATCAGTTGTGTCATTATACCTTGCTGCTAAACAGAAGCAACGCAGCCATTAATGACTTTAACATATGTTCATGTTTTCCTGGCCACTGGGAACTTCATTCATCTGTTTCTCCTTGAGGAGGCAAGATATGTCTGTTAATAACATGAGGCTGAATTTCTTTCTCTGAGAGTTGTTATTCAGAACAAAATTTTCAGGTTCAACATTAGAGGTGAAGCAACTGAGAGAGAAGGTGTGCATAAGGGATGAATGGCTCTAGGAGCATCTGGTCTCATCTTTTCCTCCCCCAAGCCCTATGCCTGTCTTCATTACAAATCAGTCCACTAGGTGGCGATATCAATATGTAACTTCAAAAACAAGGCATCGGAATCTTTAAATACATAGGTTCATCATTTCAATAAAAATATAGCATTAAGCAATACACTAAGTATTTTGACACTGACTTGCGGACCATAGGTTTTAATCTTAGATCAGAGAGTTAAGTGATTATCAGATAATTAGCTTAGTAATTTAAACTCCTTCCATCCCTCCCTCCCCAAACTAAGAGATGTGCTTTTAACTTTACTTGAACCATTTAGCTAATTGTATCAGCCTCATTTTTTTCTTGTCAGTTCAGTCTAGCCTTGGTCAAGTTACTTAACCTCTTCATGTCACATTTTTTGTCTGATCTAATATGAAGAAGCACTAATAAAAATGATTATAAAACACTTTGCAAATTTTAGTGCCAAAGACAACTACACAGCTTTGAAGTCACCAGAAGTGTGACAAGTGTTCAGACAAGTACATAATTAAACTGTCCAAACTGCATTAGCTATTGATGGCATTTAACTAGGGCTGACTGTTCCTATCAAACTATGAGTTTAAATTATAGTGGCCTCTGTAACTCCCCCAGACCTTAGCAGACTAGAACTGGCAATGGGCATTGAAGTCTGAAAGTTGTGTACATTTAACGACAATAATGGAAATATGAACAGATTGAAATCTCTTCAATTATATCTTTTGTTTCCCATAGAAGAAATGATAACTCTTTTAAGTAGTTTTTCAGGAGAAATGTTGAATGGCATTAGTGTAATGACAAATAATGACAAATCAACAGTACTACAGTTCAAAATGGAATCCTTTTGGTAACCTACATGTCCCGCTTTCACCACTCTATGAGTAAAATTGAAGTCACATTCATATTTGTGCCTGAGTCTCACTGATACCAAGCTCCCACCGGCTCACAGGAATGTAATTACTCCACAGATATTTCTGAGAATCCTTGAGATGACTTAAATGTATCCTACATTAAGCCTGGTTATTTCTCATCATCCCTGGTAGCTGAGTTGGATCTCTGGAGCTGCTAGCATCCCACATAGCACCACAAAGGAGACCCCTAATCAGAGCTGCTTTGCTTCTTCTCTTCTGACCCTTGTCTACTAGAAATGTAGAAATCACTTCAGTTATTTACAGCAGAGAGAACTGAAGGCAGGGAAGTAGTTACTTAAGTGATATTAGGGCTGAGAATCCAAACAGGGGATCAAGTGCAACCCTAAGATTACAAACAACAGGAAGCCAGTTTATCCCTAATCTGAAGGAACGAGGAAGAAGTGATGTGACCAGAAGCCAAGAAGTGGAAGCTACAACCACAGAAGGAGAATCTGTCATGAATGGAATTCATAGAAGAGGTACAATCCTCACTCAAGAAGCTGCCAGAAGCCGAGTGGCAGTAGACCGATAACCAGGCTTCTTTCTCTCTTCCTAATCTCCCCATAGTACCTTTTATTGTCCTAATTCAGGTAGAAGCTAGCCAACATAGAAGCTGGCAGAAGGAGACACACAATGCTGTAACACAGAGCACAGCAGATCAAGGGTAAAAAATAGACAGGAGGACAACTAGGTACCGGCTCTGCGCAAGATTGGCTGCTGTGGCTGGATTTTGACACTAACTGGATCGAGTGATATGCCCTACTTTAGAACAAGAGTTGGTAACCATTTTTTGGAAAAAGCTTCATAGCAAATAATCGTGGACTCAGTAGGCCATACCATACTATCACAACTACTCGAATGACTCTGCCTGGTAGCACAAAACCATCCATAGGCAATATGTAAACCTGTGTTACAATAAAACTTTATTTACAGAAACAGATGTTTCAAGAATTTAAGCTATTCCATGGTATTATTGCCTCGGGATCCATTTTGTTTGGCCAAGCAGTCTGTGGGGCCTTAAATTGACACAAGCCCCCTGAGGTAAGCACATGTACTAGATAACAGCCCACAGAGTCACAAGCAAATGTGAGTGCCTGATATGACTCCCCCAGCAGTACTTGTGATCAACAGTCTCCCCCATCTCTTTGGTTCTTCCCCTCCTGTAACAAATAAGACCCCCATGGGGCTTGCAGAAACCCTGCTATTTTTGGCTCGAATTGACCAGTTCAGTCATAGGCTGGGAATCCCAAAGTGAATTATGGTATTTATTAGTTTGACATATTATGACACTAAACAGAAGCTGAACCAGACCATTTCCTCTCTTCTTATTCTGTTCTGAGTGTAGGCGTGGCTGAGGACAGGAGCAAGAACACAAGGTGACTATACCTCTCTATAGTCACGTTACTTATGCCAAATACTCACCCACAGATCCTAGTAAAGGGATGTGCTTCAGGTCCTGGCTCTCTCATTGTCTGCACCCTGCCTTGACCTCCCCATGTGGTCCCTTGAGGCATGCCGTGTACTTCCTCCAGGACCTGTGGGTAATAAACTCTATTTCACTTTCTCTGGTGGTATTCTGTTGAATGGAGCCTAACCATCTGGCATCTGTGCTCTACTTAACATATGTTAATTTGACTAAATCATAACAAGATGGTGGGCTGGCTTTGGCCTGAAGGCCATAGTCTGCTGACCTTTTTTCTAAAATTACTGTCACCACTACTTGTTCAGTGCTCAGGATATTTCAGTGCAAAATCAAGAGTGTAACACTCCCTTCCACTACAGCACATGGTTAAGAGTTTTATAGGAAGCATTTCTTGACTTCAAATTATTAGAAACATAACAGGCATAATCTTATTTTTCAACCTTACTATTTCAATAAATGTCACATTTATTTATTTTTTAAGTTAAACTATGTCAGAATTTGGGTCATGTCAACAGATTGACAGGGGCTTCAATGTTAGTCATTTTAGGGACTACCAGCTTGCTTGTACATTCAAAGAAAATATGAAAGTGTACAGTGCAGAGAAAATGAGATAAATGCCTCTAATCTTTAGACCATCATGGTCACCAAAAATACCCTCATTGTTCCAACAACAGACTCTATCAAAGGCTAGGAACGCCACACAAGACAAAGGATGGCCAGGTGGGGAATAATTTTGTATTCTACTCCTGACTCAACAGATCACACTGCTCTCCAGCCAGTAGGCCTTGCTGCTGAGTGTGGTTCCTTGTGCCGTGTGATCCTTTCTTTCTGGAGCAAACTCTTTCTCCAGGACTTCCCTGACTAGTACACCAAACAGAGTTCTATTGCCAGAGCCCCAAGCTGGTAGAAAGCCCAGGTTACTCTTTTGTTGGGAGAGATCATTGCTTTGTTTTTTGTTTTGTTTCAATCCACATGTGAATCAGTGAACATAAACAAACCTGAGAGAAGGGAACAACTCTTAATTCCCTCCATCCGGCCTAAGTCACAGTTTAAGCCCATCTGGGATGCCTGCTATACTTTATTTGGTTTTATAACCCTCTGGCAACTTCCCTAAAGGGATTAGAAGCAACTGGTATTCTATACTTTATTTTCAAGATAAATTTGTAAATCATCCCATACATATTTGTAATCCTAATTTGAAAGCAAATCATTCCGGTTCTAGAGGACTTGTTTGAGATGGAGAAGCCAGGTTTTGGATGAACCAGTGGTTGGGGTAGGGTGGAAGGGATTTAGTTGAATTCAGCTATTTGCATCAGTTTGTGGGTTGCCTATGCTGGTTCTTTCAGCAAAATCAGAGAAGTTTGGACTTTGATATCCTAGAAAGAGCCCTGTAATCAATGAGATTGAATACAGGATGTTGGCAAAGCAGTAAAACGTCTGGAGAAAAAAGGAAAAGAACAGTCGATCTAGAGATCTATAAAATGGGCTGATTACACTCATTACAAATTTGTTATAGGTATATTATAGATATTTTTAATAGATTCTATCACGAAAAATCAACAAGTAAACAAGCAAAAACCCCTCATGGTAGTTATTTTTTCCCTTTGGGGATTCTACAGGGAACAGAATAGAATGTTCTAATCTGTTAGCAGGGTTTTAAGTTACAACTATGCATGACGTTGTAAATACAGTCACGTTAGAGTGTGTGTGCTGACCTTGCCCAGAGTCAGTCAGTGTGACTCAGTTCCACTCTTCAGATTGGCGTATCCTGACAACATGATTTTCTGGGGCAAGCACTCCCACTTGTGGGCGCGGTCAGCTGTCTTCAGTCAGGTGGACTGAGCAGGACTGAACAGGATCTCCCCACACGGAACAGGATCAAGTTTCCACTTGAGTACGTCAGGTTAAAATCTGAATGTGTAGCAATCAGTGTTCAATAAGACAGTTTCTGAGAGTGAATCTGATGGCAGACCTTTGCATGGCTGTAATTGGTAAACAGAGGAAACTAGGAACTAAAGACATAGAGGTGGGGAAAGAGTACCTAAAAATATAAAACAGGACAGAAGCCAGAAAGGTAGGACTTAAAACAGCTCAATTCATGTGCTATATTGTATGAAATGAAATAGGAAAACTGTGAATGAAGCTGTAAATGCATGCCAGGGTTTGGAAGAATTTTATTCCCGCCAGAGTTAGACTCTTCTATATTTTGATATTTCTACATCGTTTTCAGAGTAATACACACTTTAAATTTTTTCCCCAACCACATCAAGGCAGTATTCTGAACAATAGTTGCTACTATATCAGGAGTTACAGTTTTTTCTTTTATTTTTATTTCAGTGAAGTCAGCAGTTTCTACAGAGTAGCCTGAAGCTATTTTTAAAGACCCATCATCAATGGTGTACTTTTTAACACTTTAGCACTAAGCACACTTCAAAGGAGGGGAAAAAATGAGGCCACATATGGAGATAAAGCAGAGCGATATCATAGTAAAAAAAGAAACATTGATTGTATTTTCTTGTTTTCCTTCAAGAAATGGCAAACATATAGCTTTCGTAGTAAGGCGTTGCTTTCTAAATATAGAATGTGTGACTTTTTATACATGGTCATGCCATAGAATCTTTGAATCTGAGGTTGGAGGGGAAAGTTCCTCTAGTCCTACGTTTATCACCCAAGGAGGAATCAGCTTGTCATCATCCCTGACAGAATCACAGACAGCTTCTGCTTCAAAAGCCTGCAGAGATAAGGATCTAACAATTTCACAAGATCACACTATACTGAGGAGTGTAGATAGCTAGAAAGTTCCATCTTATATTGATCCAAAATGCAGTTACTCATAGCTGATGTGCATCTTTCCCAGTTGTGTTTATGGAACTATCTAGAATAACTCATCTTTTACCCTCAAGTTCTCTAAATATAAAGGCAGTGCCACTGTACCAGAGGAAGGGGATGAAAGAATATTCCAGAAACCCTTTAAAATATATAACCTGGAGAAACATTCCAAAACTGTGTCTTAACCAAATTCAGTCTTTATAAAGAAGTACAGCTTAGATTCCAATCATATTTACTATTTAAATAAAAGCTGACATTTATTTACAGCATATAATTTAAATAGAACTGTATATTTTTTCCATCACGCATTTTCCTTAAATTAGCACACAGCTCCCTTACACAGCTCTGCGGTCTGATGTGAGGCAATCTTGCCTCACAGTCAATGTCACTGGAAGAATACTGGTGGAGAGAGAGAAGAACAAGAAATTATAGATTTAGTACTATATTTTATTGAATCTAGCATGCCATTAGTTACAAAATACACCTTTATTTTATGGACCACTGTGGATAGATGAATTATGGTATTTATTAGTTTGACATATTAGGACACTAAACAGAAGCTGAACCAGACCACTTCCTCTCTTCTTATTCTGTTCTGAGTGTAGGCGTGGTTGAGGACAGGAGCAAGAACACAAGGTGACTATACCTCTCTATAGTCACGTTACTTATGCCAAATACTCAAAGCAAGTGTTGACAGTGACTGGAGATGTGGGGTGAGAGTCAACATAAATAGGTTCCATATGTTTGTTCGGTTTTTTTTGCGGTACGCGGGCCTCTCACTGCTGCGGCCTCTCCCGTTGCAGAGCACAGGCTCCGGACGCGCAGGCTCAGCGGCCATGGCTCACGGGCCCAGCCGCTCTGCGGCATGTGGGATCTTCCTGGACCGGGGCACGAACTTGTGTCCCCTGCATCGGCAGGCGGACTCCCAACCACTGTGCCACCAGGGAAGCCCAGGTTCCATATTTTTTAAAATAGCATCATTTGAAGATGGCTAACAGCCTAGTGAAGCCTCTGGGGATGACAGCATTTTCTATTAAGACTTTCGGCACTCTTGGCACACAAACACTAGCGTAGGTGTCGTTTATTAAATCTTATCCATTGCATGCCACTTTGTGTGAAAGCTATTTCTTCTTCTTCTTCTTCTTTTTAGATCTTCTGGAAAGCAATAATGGCAGGATGAAGAATAGACTGAGAACTTTCAGGTGGTCTGGGAGAATCTGGAGACAGAATGAAGTGGCGCAAACAGGAGAACTGGTAACGTAATTTCCATTACCTGCTTCATTACATGCTCGTCAATTGCTTCCTTAATATGTTTAATTTAGCAAGTTAAAAGAACAAGTTATCAATACCATACATAGGAGGACATAATAAAAACTAGAACAAAGAAGAAAAATACACAAGTGGAAGGATTTGCCACTGATGGTAGCAGAGACTAATATTTTAAAATATTCTGCTGCTATGAACATTGGATATATACAATCTAGCAATAAATATTATCACGTTTTAAAAATTAGACCTGTGTTAGTTTAGCATGAATTGTACTGCCAGATCAATGTTGAAGTTCAAGAGAGGGAATTTCACTCTAGAAAATTCCTTAGAGAAAATAAATATAAACTGAATTTATATCGTAAAAAAACCCCACTAAACTAAAGCTAATAGAGCTACAGGCTACAATGGTTTAGTGACTCTTTGCTGTATTATGTAAACCAGTTCCTCTGAAAATGTCCTTGATTCCTTAGAAGACAAAGATGTTTTACTAAACTTGTTTGTAAAATGTAACATAGCTCAGGGGTCTATCACCTGGCAGTTGGGAATCATGACATAATGGGAGGATGAAGAATAGACTGAGAACTTTGGGGTGAAGCGGTGGAGTCTAGAGACAGAATAAAGTGGTGCAAAAAGAGATCTGGAGACATAATTTCCATTACCTGCTTCATTACATGCTCGTCAATGTCTTCCTTAATATGTTTAATTTAGTGGATTAAAATGGCATTGCTCAACTATCTTCACCAAATTACTTACTTTCCTTTTATTGACCTGGCTTATAACAACCTGCAAATGATATTAAAGGTCAACCTGCTATGTAAATGAAAAATCACAATCTTGGGCAGAATCACAGGTTTCTCCTTCCATTACTATGGAGAAGTGTCCACTCTTACTCTCTTTTTGCCTTTTTCTCCTCTCACTTTTCAACCTTTGTATTTTATGTAGGACAATAAGGTTTGCCCCTTCTTTTAACTTGAAACGTAGGGGGAAGAAATCAAAACAAAACTCATTCTCTTCTCTCTTAGCTACTGATAAGGAACTCTGTGGATATCAAGACCCCAACATGAATTATTGGCAGAGAATGGTATTTGTAGCTATTTTCAACTTGACACTGAAGCCTATGTGTGAAGTGTGATACTTTTCCTTTTCCTAGATATTCAGAGGAGTTGGAGTACTGTTATTCTCTCTCATCTCTTTATTAGCTGAACAAGAAAATAATTTTACTGAATTATGGCCACACAGATGGCAGAAATCATTTTTCTGGATTACTGGGAGTGAATTGTAACATAAAGAGCAGAGAAAGACTGTAGCATTGACAGAATATTCTTTCTCCTGCTAGAATAAAACTATCTGGTCCCAATTCTTTTTCCCTGTATTTGTGTCTTTTATGACATCTTTACGGCCTCTCTCATCTAAAGCACTATTTCTTTGCCCCTTAATTTGAGATGGCCTTTTAGCTTGATTTGGCCAAAACAACATGACAGAAGTGGAGGTGTTCCACTTCTGAACACAGACCTCAAAGGGCCTTGTGAACTCTCACTCTCTCAGTTACCTCAATCAAGAAAATAAACCCCAGCTCACCTAGTGGAGGATGAGAAATCATGTAAAGCAGAACCCAAAGAGCTGAGATTATCCTAGTCTTAACGGCCCTGAGCAACCCACCAGCTAACTCGGTTTTATAATAAACTTGATTGCTCAAAATCAGTTGAGCCAGATTAAATCAGCAAGACCTCTCAGCCAATCCATACACCCATGAGCTAAAATAAATGTTTATTGCTGTATGCCACTAAGGTTTTGTGGTGGCTCATCATGGAAAAAATATAACTTAGATAGGGGTGTTTCTAAATTAGAACTTTTCTTCCTTTTTCAACTCCAGTGAACCAATGGGTACTGACAAGTGGCAGTAGGTTGAGGTATCTACTTCCTTCCTTGAAACTAGTTCAAAATTTCTAGAAGTTCCCAAGGGAAATAAGCTGTACATTTTTTCCACTTTTCTTGCTACTGGTTGTCCAACGTCTTTTTCTTTACTTTACCGGAGGGAAAAATAGTTAAAAATCAAGTCTATGTTTGGAGTTCTGAACTTCTTTTATATTTATTTTCCCACCAAGTTCCCAGGGAAAATATGCCCTCTTATTACAGTTTTCTGTCAACTTGCTCTAAGATCCTTGACTCACTTCATTCACGTGAAGGAATAAATGAATAAGAATGTATTATGGAAGGAGTTGAATTTTAATAGAGCCCCAAAGCCTTACATTGTTTTTTTCTTAAATTGTAATGTTAGGTCACTTGTATCAGAACATCCTGGAGAAATGACTAAAATGTATGTTGCTAGGTCCTACCCAGACTTACTACATCAGGAACAGAATCTGAGCAGAAGTAAATACAATTACATCGTACTGCAATTTTTGTTTGTTTGTTTTTTGTTTAGTGTTGTTTTCCACTGCTGAGATTATAAAACAAAGTCGGATCAGCAGTCAGGTCCTTCATTTCATTGAAAAAAAAGTTTGGTTTGCAGTCATGGACCCATCAAGAAAAAGAAACCACTCTATGTACTCCTGTTATATAGGTTTATATTTGGATGTAAAATTAGAAAAACATAAAAAATTGCCCAACTACTATGTGCTAAGGGAACAAAGGTTAGAGAAGTTGTCACCAGCATCTAAGCAACTAAGTATTAAAAAGCTAACTTGAAGTTTGCTTCAAATGTTACCTCCGACACCAGCCCACATGTCTGTCCATAATTGTCCTTGGAGACAGAGGTCTATCCCTGTCTTCCACTCCAGAATTCATGCAAATGTCTCATTACCTGACTCTTAAATTGAAACAAGATGGAAAGGGGATTCTGTTAAATGTACTTCCTGGCTTTTCCTCTGTGATGCAGACATATGGAGCTGGTGATGAGGTCAAGCTGACCACAGAAAAACCAGCACATATCCAATCCCTGAGGTAATGACAGTAAATCTGACATCTAAAATTTTAAGGAAAAAACCATCCAGCTTTAGGTAGAAAGCTAGACTATCAGTAGTATCTAAATATTATTTACACTTAAGTTTTGAAAATTAAACCAGGTAAAGATTAAGGTGACATTCCTCTCATACTCTACAGGTATCAACCATTTGGTTTTCACAAGGGCCTGAGCCAGTTTCTATCTTTCACATTATATGTTTAAAGTTTTCTCTTGAAACTTTGGTAAGCTTTACACCTTGTTTTCTGATTGTGCACTTTGTTATTTTGATTACATAATTTATTAAGTGCTCACAACAAGCCAGTGGGATGAGTATTATTCCCATTCTGTACCTATTGTAGTTGAAGGACAGAGATGGTGAAAAATTAACACAAAGTCATACAGTTTGTAAAAGAGCCAGAATTTAAATCTATAGCTTCTAACTTCAAACTGTATGCTTCTCCTACTTTATCTCTCTGTCTCTGTCATAGAATTTTCCAGCAAATAAAGTTCTCTGTGTTTTTCAGAAAGGAGTATATAGCACTGTTTTCTGTCTCACACATGTCCTTTCAGCCTCCAGGGCTGATTCTCAAATTGGAAAGGAGGAAATGCTTCATAAACAAGGCCTCTACCTTTTCTCTCTGGGGCATCTCTTCTCATTTTTTGTCACTAGTGATAATAGGCCAAAGTTGCAAATCATATTGTATCTTACTTTATTGTGAATGACATTTTTGTTTGTTTGTTTCAGTCCTCCAGCATCTATTCCTTCTTTCTACCAGCACATCAATTTCTTTTCAGAAGATTTCCTCTTTCTTTCTGTGTGTAGTCTTATCAGGATGTTGGAACCAGGTGTTTGCCCCCTGCTATGGAAGTGGAAGTGGCAGAATACTTCCACTCCCCAACCTAGTACAGCTGAGGACATGTGATTCACAATTGGCTAATCAAATGCTTTCCTCTAGAGCTTTGAATTTTGAGCAAGGGATGAAGTCACAGGTTTAATTTGGAGATGATGTAATTCAGTGACAGACTGTTCCTGCTATAAAACTTATTTCTGTAGTCCCTGTTTCATTGCAGCTTTAGTTTCTGTCAGTTTCCAAACAACAAACTTCCCTTAGATTGTGTGAATGTAAACTGCTACTATGCTTAACTTTTTACTATTGAAGTTAGCCAGATTCAATTTCTATGCAAGTAAAGAATCCAAATTGGGCTTCCCTGGTGGCGCAGTGGTTGGGAGTCCGCCTGCCAATGCAGGGGACACGGGTTCGTGCCCCGGTCCGGGAAGATCCCACATGCCGCGGAGCGGCTGGGCCCGTGAGCCGTGGCCGCTGAGCCTGTGCGTCCGGAGCCTGTGCTCCGCAACGGGAGAGGCCACAACAGTGAGAGGCCCGCGTATCGCAAAAAAAAAAAAAAAAAAAAAAAGAATCCAAATTAATATAATAATCTCTCTATTAATTAATTCACTTACCTCAACTCATTCAAAAAATGTAAACCATGAGTATTAAAATAAAAATAAATGAGAAAACTGGAAAGTAAATCACTTTGTATTAGGTGATTGTCTTGTATTTAATGTATAGTATGCATAGTAATCAGGAGTGGGTTCAGTTGCAAGTAGAAGAAAAAAATCCCATTGTGTTTGAAAATCTTGGAGGAAAATGAAAGAAAAACTGGGAATAAAAAAGATAAGATGGAGATAGGAACAGTTACTATCCAACATTTATGCCATAAATTCACTGAAAGTGTGCCTCGACATTGACTAAGAGCTTTCCGGAAGTCTAAGCAAGAAGAAAACATTGTCAGTTGCGTATGTCTGAAAATTCCTTCGATAAAACCCGGTCACTTGCTCAGAAGGAAAATTACACATCACACTGAGTCCAGAGAAAAAAAAAATCTGGTGTCTTTTGTTCTCATGTGGAAACTGTACAAAGTACAGTAAATAGTATCTGCAAACACACCTCTAGAGGAAACACTACAGTGTGGTTCACAGACTGTTTTTAAAAAATTTTGCTCAATATTAAGTCAATAGCATCATGCCAAACTGAAATTCAGTGAAAGTAGTTCTGTGGGGGACAAAAACGGTATGACCCAGGTGTGTAACTCTCTGTAGATCTGTCGTTTCATCCACAGAGAGATCTTACAGTATTTAGATGCATGGATAGGTGACTGACATTCAAGAATTCCTCCAAAACTATTGTTTTCCTAAAGTATTGCTGAGAAATGAGTTTAAGGTTACACTGTCTAGCAACTAACTGCTGGGCAGCTATTCTATGTTGGTGGTGCAGCAGAGGGTTAAGGTGGCCATTGTTAAATTGGAGGAACTGAAGACAGAAGCATAAACAGAAAGAAAATTTCTGCTTGGAGTAAGGGAGAAGCACACACTGGGAAGAGACATACTTTTTTATGCTTAAGAAAGTATCAGATGATTTTAAATGAAGGAATAAAGGCAGTACTAAAAGTAATGCCTTAGGGGAAAAATGGTGGTAGCAGTGAGAAGTCAGGGAAATAGCTTCCTCTTTGGAATGAATACACACTTAGTTATACAACCCATTATCTAATCAAAGCAAGAAAGTTATAAGAAACCTCAAACAAACAAATTAATTACTTAATTCTAACAAAATGGACAAATATACGTTTAAGATACAGAGAAAAGTAAAGGACATTTAAGAGTCTATATGGCCCATCTATATAAAATTTGAATTATGAAAATCTTGATTAAAATCATTATTTTCTAAAAATATTCAACATAACTTTTAAAAATCTGACCATAGGGAAATATAAACAGAACAGTTACTAGAAAATTGCTATGGCCTGAATGTTTGTGTCCCCTCAAAATTCATATGCCAAAGCCTAAATCCCCAATGTGATGGTACTTGCAGGTGGTGCCTTTAGCAGGTAATTAGGTCATGAGAATGGACCCCTCATGAATAAGATTAGTGACCTTACAAAAAGAGGTACTAGAAAGATAATCTTGCTTTCTCTGCTCTCTGCCATGTGAGAATATGGTGAGAAGATAGCCATCTGCACACCAGGAAATGGGTTCTCACCAGAACACAACTGTGCTGGCACTCTGATCTTGGACTTCCCAGCCTCTAGAACTGTGAGAAATAAGTGTGTTGGTTAAGCCACCCAGTTTCTGGTTTATTTGATACAGCAGCACAAACTAAATAAGACAGAAACTGAATAGTGAAACTTATCAAAATAATTGACTTAAACTCAATCATATCAATAATTACCTAAAAGGAAAATTAATACTCTATGGTAGACAGAATTAGAGTCCCAAAGATGTCTATGTCTAATCTCTGGAACTTGTGTATATGTTACCTTACTTAGTGGAAGGGATTTTGTAGATGTGGTTAAGATTATGCACTTTGAGTTGTGAAAATTATTTTGGATTATCTGAATGGGACCAATATAATCACATGAGCCTTTAAAAGTGGAGAACCTGTTTTAGCTGGAGCTGGAAAAAAAGATGTGTTGCTGGAATTGGGGTCAGAGAGGTGTTATATTGCTAACTCTAAGAATGGAGAAATAAGACTATGATGCAAGGATTGTAGGTGGATTCTAGAATACGGAAAAGACAAGGAAACGCTCTCCCTTGGAGTCTCTTGAAAAGAACACAAGAGTGCTGACATATTGAGTTTAGCTCAGTAAGACCTGTATAGGACTTCTAACCCACAGAACCATAGAATAGTAAATTTGTGTTGTTTAAGCCTCTAACCCAGTGGCAGTTTGTTACAGTAGCAATAGAAAACACATACATATCCCAAGTACAAGGTAGAAATGTTCAGTTTGTGTTAAAAACAATGTGTTGTTTAGAATAAAGATTCTTATATAAATATAAGAATACTGATTAAGGAAAATACAGAAAGACATGCACCATGCAAAAAAAGAAAGCTGGTGTGACTATATTAATACCAGACAAAGTTTACTTTAATTCAAGGCAGTTCAATTTAATTACCAATTACAGAAAGTAGCATTATATCGAGATAAAAGGGTCAGTTAAAAAAAAACAAAAACATAATCTTACATTGTGTGTATAGCTGATAACATAGCTTTAAATTATATAGGGCAACATGATAGAAATGAAGGGATAAACAGACACATCTGCAATCATAGTTGGGAATTTTAACACATCTTTCTCAGAAATTAAATGAATGAACAGGCAAAAATATCAGGAAGTTACAGAATATCTGAAAAACCCTATTAACCAGGTTGACCAAATTCATATTTATAATATATAAAGCAACTACAATGTGTGAATTGCTTTTAAGTACTTATAAAACATTCACCAAAATAAACAGTATGCTGGGTTACAATACAAACCTCAATAAATTTTAAAGGATTGACGTTACATGGAGTATGTTCTCCAAATACCAAGAATTAAAGGAGAAATCACAAACAAGATGATTAGAAAAATACCAATATGTTTGAAAATTAGGCAGTAGATGTCTAGATAATCTATTTTGCAAAGATAGAATCACAATGGAAAGAGAAAATGTTTTGAATGAAATGATAAGAAAAACACACCAATGTTTGTAGGATGTAACTAAAGCAGTGCCATATTTAGAGGGGATTCTTTTTTAGCTTTAAATACATACATTAGAAGAAGAAAAGTGGTTTTTAAAATTAATTATGTAAGCGTTAATATCAAGAAACTAAAAAATAACAGCAAAGATATACAAATAAACCAAAGGAAGAAATAATAAAGATAAGAACAGAAATGAATGAAAAAGAAAAGAGACATTTAATAGAGAACATCATCCGAGCTAAAATTCTTTCTTTGTAAAGACTTATAAAAAATAATAAAATCTTATTAGAAGGCATCAAGATAAAAGGGTGAAAAATAACAATTTCAGAAATGATAAGAAAAATCTCACCATAGATCCTACAGGCATAAAATGATAATAAGACAATACCACGAGTAAATTATGTCAATAAATTTGACAACAAATTTGAAATGTGCGAATTCCTTGAAAAATGCAACACACTAAAATTCACCCAAGAAAAACGTAAATATTTTATATATGTTGCATTTATTTATATATCTCATCAGTAGTTCAAAACTTCCCCTCTCAAAACAAACAAAACTCTATACCTAGATGAATTCACTGGTGAATTCTACCAAATATTTAACAACAACAAAAAAGAAAAACACTTTATCACAAACTCAGAATAAATAGAAAGGGAAAATATTTCCCAGCCCTTTTTTTTTTTTTTTTTTTTTGCAGTACGCGGGCCTCTCACTGTTGCCGCCTCTCCCATTGCGGAGCACAGGCTCAGGACGTGCAGGCTTAGCGGCCATGGCTCACAGGCCCAGCCACTCCGCGGCATGTGGGATCTTCCCCGACCGGGGCACGAACCCGTGTCCCCTGCATCTGCAGGTGGACTCTCAACCACCACGCCACCAGCGAAGCCCCTCAACCCCTTTTTTATGTCAAGTAGATTATTAATACCGATACCTGCAAAGATATTACATGAAAAGAAAATTACAGGTCCACGCCCCATATGAACATGTGCCAAATATTATCAAAGTACTGGCAATTAGAATTTAGTGCTGTATTAAATGCATACATTTTCATGACCAAATAGAGTGTTCAGAATTACAAGGTTGGTTTAACATTAGAAAAATAATTAATTCAACTCAGTGACATAATAAAGGAAGAAAATATTGATTTTCTTCATTGTGTAAAGAGTATTAATAAAGTTTAATAACTTTCATAAAAAATCTCTCAGCAAACTAGAAATAGAAGGAAACTTCTTCAATTTGATAGTATTTACAAAAAGCCTATGGGTAACATCAGACTTAACTCTGAAATATTGAACATTTTTCCCCTAAGGTGAAGGAAAAAAAACAAAGATGTACATGATCACCATTTTTACTTGACATTGTATTAGAAGTCCTAGCTCATGGAATAATGTAAAGAAAGAAAGAGAAAAAGGAGAGAGATAGAGTCTGGGAGAGAGAAAAATGAGGTGAAAAGTACGAAGCATAACTGTCATTATACACAGATAACATGATTGTGAATTTAGCAAAAACAAATACATCTACTAACTACAAGAGCTAATAAGTGAATTTAGCAAGTTCACGGGATACGTGGTCAATTATCTTTTTATAAACTAGCAATAACTGTACAATAAAAATTTTAAATAGCATTTATAATTGTATAAAAACCAATATCTAGGAATAATATTAAACTATATGCAAGACTTTTCTGAAAATTATAGATGAAGCATTGTTTAAATATTCAAAGATATAAATAAATAGAAAAATATTCCATGTTTATGGATTGAAAGTCTCTAAACTGCTAAAGGTAAATTATACCTAAATAGAATTGATGTAATCCCAATCAAAATCCCAGCAGAATTTCTGTAGACATACACAAGCCAATTCCAAGATTTAAACGAAAATTTAAAGAAATGGAGAGGTCAAGACCAGTCCTAAAGCTAAAGTAATGGAAACAGGGTCATATTTGAATAAGGGTAGACAAATATTTGAAAAAAACAGAAGAGAGTCCACAAAAGGGCCTACACATGTACAGCCTCTTGGTTTACAACAAAAAACACTAGCACAAGTTAATAGGAAAATACATAAGTTAAAATTTTAATAAAGCAAGAGCATGATAATTTGAGAATAATAACAAATTTGTTGTCTAAAAAAAAGTATAGGCTATCCCCTCAATTCAACCAATTATGACCATACCTGTAAATCAAATTGCTAAGAATCAGTGCTAGTTATATAGCTATCATTTCTTAGACCCAAGTTTGTCATTCTATACTCTTTTCTGAGATGCTAAGATTTAGAGTCTCCAAAATATATTTACTAGCCTTTCTTGCTGGCTGGATTTCTTTTAGGTTCTGCCAATGAGAGGCAATCACATGATACTGGAAACCTGGATAAAGGGCAAAGGGACTCTATTTCTGTTTCCAAGTCCTATCAGCTTCCCTCTGACAGAGAAGGACTGCTATGGTCTCCAGATTCTTTGGACATAAGCAGTAGCTGTGTGTTGCCCTCCTCAGAATTTCCAACCCCAGGTCCGTAAGGGCCCCTCCTTTAAGCTCCAGGATTTTGTAATTCCATCTCTTCCCTCTTGTTCTTCCAATCACAGGAGTAGGAGCTGCTTCCTGCCATTAATAATATTAAGGTTACCTCAGCATCCTTTTCACTTTCAATTTTTAAGCATCTTGTATAACCAATTCCTTGTATCAAATCATCTCTTTTACAAATACCTGATGTTTTCTGCTTTCTAGGCTGGGCCTTGAATAATATAGAGCCCATAACTCAGAAGAAATGTCACTCTTGAGGCAACTACATGAAATTTGGAGATAATCTTTTCGAGTATAAATTATCTAATTGAATTTTTAAAACCCTCAGGCCACATTACCTTCTCAGCAACTAACCTTCCCAGTCCAGTAATGAGTATTAATGGATTCCAGGGCAGTTAATGCAGGAATAAAAGTAAGCAGAAGTGATTGCCTTCTACAACATCCAAAGTATCTTTCCTAGAGGTAACAATAAACACCAGTGGGACTAACTACTAATCTGTGATGTTATTATCCAGAATGGAAATGTCAATGTGGACTCAGATTTTGTATACTTGCTAGAATTCCTCACCACTCATTTCTGTTTATAGGTAAGTTTGGTAGGAATTTTTCCTGTTAGGTTATTACAATTGTCCTCGGGCCAACAGCAACTTAATTGATCATTATATAACAGCTGCAGATGGGATCCCAACATACCTGTAACCAATCCCAGCATTCAGGTCCCCAGAAGGACCTAAATGAACAAGCTAAAGTTAATATATCAAATGTCCAAGCAGAAAGAATGTATTTTTCCAGGAGAAGGTAAGGGTTAAGATAATCATGTTCAGATTTACTAGAGAAGAGAGCAACACTTGAAAGAAGTGAAGTATCTTAAGAGAAAGTTCCTGCCTTATATTTGGCCAAATTCCTTTCCTTGACAACCGACAGATACGAGACTTAAGATCAGGCATATAGGAGTAGTGTGTTCTAAATTTCATATATTTTATAGGAAGTAAACATTAAAATCTATCCATCAGAATATTCCCATCAGAATCTGATTATTACAATCCTTCATCATATTCGAGGACTGAAATCTTAGAAATTGAAGGAGCCTACTCCAGGACATCTACCAATCAATAAACGATCCACTTAATGTGAATAGTAGTGCTAGTAGTAGTAGTAATGACTGCTGTACATGAGTACTTATTTGTACCTATAATTCTACATGCTTTAAGTGTATAATCTCTTTAAATTTTCATTAAAGACCAGAAACCATTCTTACTTTCATTAGATGCAGTTCCTTGATTTGCTTTTTGAGGATTTCTCTTTCTATAGGAGAGTTCAAGCTTGAAGGAGATGTTAATTAAGGGATTTTGTCCTCAGAGAACTACACGATGGGCACATGACCCAAACTAAGTCAACTGAACTCCTTCTCCTAGAACTTTGAATCTTGATTAGAGTGATTCAATAGCAACAACATTCTGACAAGATTTTAATATTTATTAGACTAATAGATCCATACTAATTCCTGCCTATTTTGAAACTTAATCACCAGCATTTCCTTTGATTCTCTAAGCTACTCAATATCCAACCCACAAAATGATTTTCTGCTTAAAATTTCATAGAGTCAATTGCTGTTGATTGAAACAAAAATTTCTAAAGGATAGCTTCTTTTATCTATGAGAAAATTGATGCTTCGTGTGGTTAAGTAAATTGTGTAATGTCAAACTCTTTGTCAAATAAGAGCTGGGATATTAATCCAGCTACCTCTGATTTTATGAAACCAGGGCTCTGGATGAAGTGGCTTTGTAATAGATGCAAAAAGTAAATTCTATTCTATTCAGTTTTTAGAAACCTGAGAGACTGCAAACATTGGTCCTGGTCATTCATACTGTAACGGATCTTACTGGTGGCTCGCCTAAACAAATATCAATAAGCGAGATTCTTAAAACAAGAGCAAAGCTTTGATGTGAACAAATGAAGATAACCTCATGGCCAGGTTCTCCTCATGGTTGGGAGAAGGATATAATTAGCTGGGCTGTATAATAATGGGGCAGACCCCATTTAGGGAAGAGTAGTCTCCTGTGATTTACTTCAACAAAGGAACCTAAAAAGTATTTAAAACTAAGATTGTAGTAAGAGAAAATAATCACAGTTTAAAAGTGTAGTTTTGGAAAACAATTTGCTGGCTCTTCAAAAAGTTAAACACAGAATTACCATATGTTCTAACACTTTTGACTCTTAGATATACACCCAAGAGAATTGAAAACAGAGACGCAAACAGATTCTTGTACATAAATGTTCATAGAAGCACTGTTCACAATAGTCAAAAGTGGAAACAACTCAAATGTCAATCAATGGGTGAACAGATAAACAAGAAGTGCTATATACATACAATGGAATATTATTCAGGCATAAAAAGGAATTAAGTACTGATACAGCTTACAATGTGGATAAACCTTAGAAACATTATGCTAGGAGAAAGAAGTCAGGCACAATAGGCCACATACTGTATGACTCCATTTATATGAAATATCTAGAATAGATAAATTTATAGAGACAGAAAGATTGATGATTTTCAGGGGCTGGGGGAAAGGAAGTATAGAGAGTGATTGCTTAATGGATATAGGGTTTTATTTTAGGGTGACGAAACTGTTTTAAAATGAGATGGAGGTGGTGTTTGTTTGCACAACAATGTGAATGCACTAAATGCCACTAAATTGTATACTTTAAAATAATTAATTTTATTTTGTGTGAAATTTACCTCAATTTTTTTGTAACATACATATATTTGTTTAATTATACATTTATATATAGATGTACATAGAGAAAAGGTCAAGAAGGTTCCGCACCAAATTATAATAGCTGTTCCTTCTAGCGCTACACGGTCCAATATGGTAGTTACTAGCCACATGTCTGAGTACTTGAAATGTGGCTGTTCACCTCAATTTTTCTTTTTTAAAGTGACTGCTATATGCTAGGCACAGTTCTAAACACTTTATATATAAAACATATTTAATCTCCAAAACTACCTTATGAAGTAGATTATCGTTACCAAGCCCATCTTAAAGACAGGAAATGTAAGGCATAGAAAAATTGTTACTTGCCTATGGTCACAAAACTGATAAAGTAGTGAATTTGGAACTAAAACTGAAGAATTCAAGCTATGGCTCCCAAGTCTCTATTTTTCAACATTACAGTCTATGCTCTTCAAAAATCAGACATTGTGTGATTATACTCTAGACCAGCAATGTCCAATAGAACTTTCTGTGATGATGAAAATGTTCTATATCTACATTGCTTAATACAGTAGCCACTAGCCACATGTAGCTACTGAGCACTTGAATTATTGCTAAGACAACTGAATACCTGAATTTTTAACTTTGTTTATTTTTAAATTATTTAAATTTAAGTAGTTTTTAATGGCTATGGGCTACCATTTTGGATAGTGTCCAAGTCTAGACTTTGATGTGTTTTTTTTAATATTTATAGTTGATTTACAATGTTGTGTTAGTTTCAGGTATACAGCAAAGTGAATCAGTTATACATATACATATATCCACTCCTTTTTTTAAGATTATTTTCCCATATAGACCATTACAGAGTATTGAGCAGAGTTCCCTGTGCTATACAGCAGGTTCTTGTTAGTTACCTATTTTATATATAGTAGTGTGTATATGTCAATCCCAATCTCCCAATTTATCCCCCTCCCAACTCTTATCCCCTGGAAACCATAAGTTTGTTTTCTACTCTGATGGTTTTTTAAGTTATCCTTTAGGGCAAAAAAAATTCCCCAAAATGCATATTCTTCTTTCTGGGTAATATGAAGAGGTAGGAAAATAATTGGAGCAGTTCAGTCTCAACTACCTCCCTGTCCTCTGAGAAATTTTCAAGTGTGAGAGGCAGACTATCAATCCCAACCATTGTGAGGCAGTATGAACCTCGACTTTTTGTAGTATCAACATTCTAAAGGTCAGAAATTTCTTGACACAACAGGGACATAATTGGCCCAAATTGAAAAATATTATTCAGGATAATCCCAAATAAAATTCATACAAATAAAGTCAGTCACTGGTAATACACACTAACATCCTACCATCAGTTCTAGGAACTTTTATCATAAGCACCTTTGAGGTAGACATCTTTGCCACAAGCATTTTTGCCACAAACATTTTCATGGCATGACTAATTGGACATAAAACAATGTTGCCAAAAAAAAAAAAAGAATAGCACAAAATAATAGTACAAAATAAAATAAAAGGGAGATATTAAAAAGGACATAATGAAACATGAGAAATGCATAACAGAATTAAAAACATTTTATTGCAAAATACAAAAATTTGAATATATTTAAAATGCATGTAGATTCATGGCAATACTACACAAATAACTGATTTTACTTTGTAGGTTGTACCTAAGCTCTTGTCTTCCAAGCTTCTAGTTCATAGTATTTTATACTTTTTTTTTTTGCTTGTTGATTTGTCTCTTCATTCAGCACCCCACTTTTTCTTTTTTGGTAAAATTTCTTCCCTCATTAAGAGAGGTATCAGTTTCCAAATACTAGAATACTGGAATGCATATCTGTAAACTGAGCTTTGTGGTGCATTGTAAGAGACTTATACACTCTTGTTTATTCTTGGCATACTAACTCATATCTATTGATAGAAATTCAGAAGTTCTGTGGGAAATGTGGGTTAAACAATGTGCCTTCAAATCAGTGAAGGATTTGCAACTGATACTTTATAATTTTCTAGAATAGTTTGCAATCTGGCTTTACATTCTTATTTCACACTTTCAGTAAGTTTTGTCACCATATTTTCTATCAAGTTGATATACGCAGTTGTTATCATCCACTATTTTAAGGCCATGTCTACTCTTCACTGTATAGACCATCATGAGGGCTATGATTTAAGTAATTTAAAAATGAGTGTACTGTGTCAATGTGGAAATGAAACAAAACTGTCAACTAGTTGAAAGCAAATTGTCAAATCAAAGTGTCAACCAGTTATTTTATCTTTATGACAAAATTGCCCTACAGCCTATTAGTTATGTGGTGACGATGTTAGAGGCAAAGATGTCTATGGCAAAGATGTTTACAGTGAAAATACTGGACCCACCTATCATCACTGTGATGAGATGCAAGATGGAATGAACTTTGAATAAGTGTATTAGACATTTGATATATAAAAGAATTGCCATCAATGTAGTTGCAGTTCTCCCCCTGTACTTCATTCTACAAATATCTTTTGCAAAGTTTTCTTCCCTGAAGTTAAATTTCTTTTTGTTTCAGGCCTCAGGTTGTCATGTTTTCTTTTTCTTCTTCTTAGACTTTTTGTAACGTCTATCTCTTTAATATAAACAGTCAAGCTGCCAAGGCGGAATATACATTTTTTTTTTCAGCTCAAAGTATCTCACACATGCACCAGCACACAATTTGTGATCATGACTAAAATTATTCTTAAAGAAAGAAAACAAAAAATATTAACGTTACCTTAAGTCATAACCACTTCGGTTAATCTACCACAAATTAACTTTGTACCTTGCATATGCAAGAAGCAAATTAATAACTTTCATTTATTCCAAAAATATTTGAATTAACATGATGGACGTTATATTAAACATTGAAATGCAACAGTGACCAACACAGACAAATGTCCTTCTCTCTTTAAACTAGAAAAAAATAATAAATATAGCAATTAACAGGTAACATTTATGTAAAAGTTAATATGTTTGGGGGACAACTGTAGGAGGAATATGGTTGTGGATGAAGATCAGATGTTCAATTTGGATATAATAAGCTTGAGGAAACTAAAAGCTATATAAGAAGTTGAATGGACAATGTTATTGGGAAGAGAGGGACAAAAATGGGAAGAGCAAAGTTCAAGTTTCAAGGGGAAAGGTCTATGCTGGAGTTATAAATTTAGAAGTGATGACCATAGAGAAGGTACCTAGAGCTATGAGACAGGATGACGTTACTCAGTGGTTAAGTATAGGTAGAAAAGTGAGAAGGTCCAAGTACTGAGCCCTGGAGAATAAAACACCAAGAGGTTGGAGACATAAAGCAGGATTGATAAGGAAAGGCCAGAAGGATATGAAGAAATTCAAGTAAGTGTGGCATCCCAGAAGAAAATGTTTCAAGGAAGAGAGAATGATTAACTGTGTCAAATGCGTCTGATAAGCCAAGAAAGATGAGGAACTGGGTGTTAGATTTAGCAATATGAAAGGTAATCATTATAAGAACATTTTAGTGGGAGTAGTTTGGGTAAAAACCTGATTGGAGTGGTTTCAGAAAGAATGAGAGAAAGAAATTGGAGACAGCAAGTTTATATAAATCAATCCAGGATAATGAAATGAATGTGTATACCCATGATATGAATATCAGGTGACAAAGTCAAGTTTGCAAGAAATTGAACTTTCCTTATATTTCCTGTGATGGAATTCAATACTTTGTTGAATTAATCACACAAATTTCATTGCAAAATTATTTGCAATAATAAAGCAACTATCAGTTAAGGATTATTTAAATAGCATATGAAAAAAATAGCATATGATTTGCAGAGTATGGTACATTTATACTATGGAATATTACAGAGCTGAGAGAAGAGGCAAATCCTATATGTTTTGTTATTGAAAGATCTCCAAGGTATTTTTTGGTGAACAAAGCTCACAGCAGTATAGCATTTATAATGCAATTTCTTTACTGTGTGTCTACATGTGGTTTAGTTAGGTGAACCTGACAGGGTGCAATTGTGAAAAATTATGTTGGTCAATACTGCTAAGCCATTGAGGTATTAGAATAGTCTTGGTTTCAAGGGTTAAAATATTCAGTGTGATCCAAGTCAGAACTTTCATCTCACATCTCATTAAAAATATCTCTTCTTCCTTAGTGCCCAGCTGCTCAAGGAAGCATGGTTTGCCTTTTCTATTTTTCTCCCGTCTCTGCCCTACAGCTAGTTGCTGCTTTTGTTCCTTCAGAGTGGGCATGAGATGGAAAATAGTTAACAAAATCCCCCTGGCTGATCCTGTTGTAATTTGGTTTCAGTGTTCCGTATGCTGGCTGATGTCCCAATATTGGCTCTTTTCCTCCAGAAATGCTTTTGTGGCTTCTTTGAAGACTTCTCCATTGTGGATGTTGAATATCATTGTCCTCTGTTATGAGGGCACACTCATTAGCTGGCCTCTGCAACCTGCTCTTCAGCCGCTGCTCTGAGAGAGCACCCCATACAGCTTCTCTCTTCTATGGGGCCTCTGTCTGACAGGAAATCATCTTAGGGACCATTGAGAATGGAGTCAAGCCAATGGCACAATATTTAACTTGTTTTTGGTAAACAACAAGAGTCTTTTGGTAAAGAAGCCTCTTGAAGAAATCTGAGAATTAGCTACTTTGCTATGCCCTTCCACTAGATTTTATTGAAAATAAGTCTTAGACAAACTCTGCTACACACAGATATTTATTACGGAAATATTCAGAAGCAACACAGACAGTTCTTACAAGGTTCTCTGAAAGCTGGATGATGGTCCAGCTCTCTGAACTTTTAAGTGTTCCCCAAGACACCTTTCTTGAAAGGTTTATTCATGGCAGACCAGACAGCATTCAAGAAGTCAGTTTTTCTTTACCTTGTAGTGGACATAAGACAACCAAAAATCTACCCAAACTAATGGCTGGACATAGCACTAGTTGGGAATAAAGCCTTAAGAGCCATCCCTAGAACAAATGAAAAAGGTATCTCATTGATTATCTGACTATTAAGTATGTTTCTAAAATATTTTAGCCAATCAACATAGCTTGGTTAGCACTGATTTCATCTATGAAAATCCACTTAAACATTCTCATGCTACCTAAGATGCTGTTAATTTTGCCAATGAAAAACCATTTCTGCCCTTCCTTATGCTAGTTTTCAAAGTGTCTGGTGTTGAGATGGGCACAGCCCACGGGGTGTACTAGACACCTCTAGAGTGTGGATTTGTGCCCTGAAGTAGATAGAATAGCACATGGAGTACATTCTGGAAGGACACAAAACCTTCACCTTCCTGGACCAGTGGCCCACAGGAAACAGCCGTCCCTCAACACCAGCAGTCTTTTCTGCTTTGTGGACAAGGGTTACCACACAGTGGGCCTCGACTGCAACAATTCTTCAATGTGGACATCATCCAGGTCCCCATGCCCAGTTTTTTCACCAACTGGCACAAGCTGTCAGAAAACTCGGTGAGAAGGGCTCATACTGGTGGGACAACACCCGCCTGGAGAAGGGCATGATTGCTAGGCTGTGAAACCTGTTTGACTTGCTCCTGATGGAATGATGAGGGCCCATGCACTCTCTAGGGGAGACCCCTCTACTGGGACCCGGCAGATCGGATCTCCTGCTGCAGTAGGCTGGCACAGGGAGCTCATCCAGGGTGACATCTGCAACAACAACCTGAGCAGCACCTGCATGTGGCAGCAGGAGCTCACCTGAGCCTGGCAGGTACAGGGTGCCTGGAGGAAGGAGTTGCAGGAGCTGAGGTGCGTTATCAAGGCCATGTCCAATGCTCAGTTTGGGAATGTCTTCCGACACCTTCTACAACTCCACCTACTTCTCACAGTGACTCGTGCCTTTTTCCAACCTCTACAAGGCCTCCCCTGGCTGCCTGATCAACGACCTCGGGGACTTGACCTTCTGCTTGAGCTGCATGCTCCTGCATCACTAGGTTCCTCTGGACACAGCAGTTCTGAACAGCCTGCATGAAGTGGCCCTTCCTTCCCCACATCCTGGACAGGAAAAAATGGCCCTAAACTGAGAGCTTAAACTAACGAATGTAAACATGTCACACAGACGTCACAACAGGGGAATGCTTTAAGATGGCTTTAACCTGACTCTGTCCCATGTTGTTGACCATGATCTGAACACCTGGGCCACTACAGCAGCAACCTTCTTGGTTTCTTCTTGCTATTAAAGCAGTTCCAATCAGGCACTTTCCTTTAGAGAGTCATGTGAGGTGAGAGTCATGGGAGGTCCCCCTTTGGGGTCCCCCAAACTGCATGGTAAACAGTTCAAACTTGACCAAAACTCCTCCAGCTCTGGGCCCATGGCCTGGCACTTAGCAGGCATCTAGCCACTAGTTATCTATTGCGATGTAACAAATTACTCCAAAACCCTATTAGCTTAAAAGATTAACATCGTTTTCTCATAGTTTCTGTGGGCCAAGAATCTGGACACGGCTTAGTTGGGTATGTCTGTTCCAAGGTCTCTCACAAGGCTACAGTCAAGATGTTGGCTAGGATTATAGCCATCTCAATGCTGAACTGGGGAAGGGATCCACTTCCAAATCACTCATATGGTTGTTGGCAGGTTCTCACTGACTATGTCCAGAGTCATTAGTTCTGCTCCACGTAGGTCTCTCTTTAGTGCTCTTAGGGCTCTCTCTTTAGCTGGCTCCCTCAGACCAAGGGATGAGAGAGAGAGAAATGGAAGCCACATTTTTCATAATCTAATCTTGAAACTGACATCCTATTGCTCTATTCTAGCCTGTCTGTTAGAAATGAGTCTCCTAAAACAGCCCATGCTCATGGAGAGGAGATTACAAAAGGGTATGAATATTAGGAGATTGAGGTCATTGGGGGCTACCTTACGGGCCATCTACAACAACCTACTTCACATTTCACTTTTCTACCCCTGCCATCTTTGCCCCCCAAAGTTCATAGTCTTAGCCAGAGTATCTCTTTCATTCTTCTCTTCTTCCTAGGCAGTCTAAAATTCTAGTTTTCATTGCAACATTTCTCCTCAGTTAAAACACCCATTTAACAAAAGAAAAACATATTTGTTTAGCAGAATATGGACACTGCTTACTTCTTAAATATGCCCCTTGAGAAGTGTTAGTAGTGTAAATGGAACCACGTAAAACTTACTATAACATTATACTTAAGATTAATTATTTCATGACTCCATTGCAATTGACTCCATTACTATAAAATACTTACAATATTCTCAACAATTAAATCTTTTAGGAAAGGGAAGCTGTGTTCAAATGAATTCTGTGTTACCATTGGTCATATTTATAGTGAGACTTCCCAGCAATGAATTGTGATTTTCAAGAGTTTTCTTTTTTTTTTTTAAGTTAAATTTTATTCAAGCAAAAATGTGTGTTTGTTTCCAAAGTCTCTTTTTATCCCATTTTAATGTGTCTCAGTACCAGTTCAATTACAGTGAAGAGGAACACAAAGCTTTTGACATTTGGGCCAAGAACAATGTTGGTTATTAAACTCGGTCTACCTTGGAACAAGCTGCCTCCTCAGAAAACATTTTGTTTTATTTTCCTTGTCTGCAGAGAAAGGAATGAATAATGCTACATAGCCTTGAGCGCTCAGTGAACAAATGATACAGGCCTTTGAAGAGTTTTCATAGCTTAGTTGTTTCTTTCCCTTTCACTCTTGATACTGTGTTTATTTTGTTCTGTTTTGTTTTGTTTGTACCAGGTTAAACTTAAGCCCTTTCCTGAGCTTGTCCAAAAGTTTCAGAGGGAATAAACATTAGTATAACTCTCAGACAGGCTTTTACCTATTTTCAACTTCTCTCTAATATCTGGAAACTGATGCCTTCTGATCTCTGAAAGTAAGACAGAAATCATCTGGATTCTTTCAGCTACTATCTACAATAACATGACTTGACTATTCCAGAATTCTCTTGCGTAGTAAGATGAAAATACAAATAACTTTATTTGTTGCTTCAAGACGTTTTTGAAAATCCATTGATCTGAGCATTAGAAGACTCAGCCAGCCCTCATGAAAGGAATCAGGACAATAAGTACCTCAACCAGGCTCATCAAATGACTGTTCACTTCTCAAGACTTAATTTGGAAACTTGGGCTCACTGTGTCCACAATCCTATATTATTATATCATGAATTTTGCCCAATCCCAAACAGACCTTCGCAGTAAAAGATCTATTGATACTTTATTTTCCCCCTTTTTTTAAAATTAAAGTATAGTGGATTTATAATGTTGTGTTGGTTTCAGGAGTACATCAAAGTGATTCAGGTATACATATATATTCATATATATGTATATATATATATATCCCTTTTCAGATCCTTTTCCCTTGTAGATTATTACAAGATATTGAGTACAGTTCCCTGTGCTATACAGTAGGTCCTTGTTGTTTATCTATTTTATATATAGTAGTGTGTATATGTTGTAAAAGACTTACTTTATATCAGACACCAAAAACCTCATAAATATTTCTCTTTGTTCCCTCCCAACTTCAGACACTATTAAGAGTCTACCAATGAAATGATCTCCCTTAGTCTGGCAAGCAATAATCTCTACAAGTTAGTTACTTTGTCTAGCTTTATCTTCAAGTTGTTTTGATACTCTTTTGAGGAAATGGATAGTTGAGAGAAGCCACCAAGATATGGTTGTACAGGGAAAAATTTAAGTGTTAATCACTGTTTATTCATCTCATATGGATCCTACTTTTCTCAGTGAGAAATATTACAATATAGTCAAGTTGTATCATCTAAAAGTGATGAATGAAATATGTCTAGGAAAACTAAGATAAATAAATAAAATCATGTAAAGTTCAGCAGTGATACGTCCTATTACCTGAGATGGAATATGCACCATCTTGGAAGTCAGGCAAGCAGAGAGTTGAGGAATAAGTGGAAAAGATATGTTGTGTACAGTGTCTTCTTTTATCAGAGTTACGTGGGAAAGAAGTAACAGAAAGAACAGATTTAAGAAAAAGCTTCTAGGCTAGGAGCTTCAAAATGGCGGAAGAGTAAGACATGGAGATCACCTTCCTCCCCACAAATACATCAGAAATACATCTACATGTGGAACAACTCCTAAAGAACACCTACTGAACACCGGCAGAAGACCTCAGACCTCCCAAAAGGCAAGAAACTCCACGTACCTGGGTAGGGCAAAAGAAAAAAGCAAAAAGCAGAGACAAAAGAATAGGGACGGGACCTGCACCAGTGGGAGGGAGCTGTGAAGGAGGAAAGGTATCCACACACTAGGAATCCCCTTCGCTGCCGGAGACTGCGGGTGGCGGAGGAGGGGAAGCTTCAGAGCCACGGAAGAGAGTGCAGCAACAGGGGTGCGGAGGGCAAAGCAGAGAGATTCCCGCACAGAGGATCGGTGCCAGCCAGCACTCACCAGCCCGAGAGGCTTGTCTGCTCACCCGCTGGGGCGCGTGGGGCCGGGAGCTGAGGCTCGGCCTTCAGTCGGAGCGGAGGGAGAGGACTGGGGTTGGCGGCGTGAACACAGCCTTAAGGGGGCTAGTGCAGCACAGCTAGTCGGGAGCGAGTCCGGGAAAAAGTCTGGAGCTGCCGAAGAGGCAAGAGACATTTTCTTGCATCTTTGTTTCCTGGTGCACGAGGAGAGGGAATTAAGAGCGCTGCTTAAAGCAGCTCCAGAGACCGGCACGAGCCGCGGCTATCAGCGTGGACCTCAGAGACGGGCATGAGACGCTAAGGCTGCTGCTGCAGCCACCAAGAAGCCAGAATGCAAGCACAGCTCACTCTCCACACCGCCCCTCCCGGGAGCCTGTGCAGCCCGCCACTGCCAAGGTCCCGTGATCCAGGGACAACTTCCCCGGGAGAACACACGACGAGCCTCAGGCTGGTGCAATGTCATGCCGGCCTCTGCCGCCACAGGCTCGCCCTGCATCTGTACCCCTCCCACCCCCCGGCATGAGTGAGCCAGAGCCCCTGAATCAGCTGCTCCTTTAACCCTGTCCTGTCTGGACGAAGAACAGATGCCCTCAGGCGACCTACATGCAGAGGCGGGACCAATCCAATGCTGAGCCCCGGGAGCTGTGAGAACAAAGAAGAGAAAGGGAAATCTCTCCCAGCAGCCTCAGGAGCAACGGATTAAATCTCCACAATCAACCTGATGTACCCTGCATCTGTGGCATACCTGAATAGGCAATGAATGATCCCCAAATTGAGGAGGTGGACCTTGGGGGCAACGATATGTATATATTTTTCCCTTTTTCTCTTTTTGTGAGGGTATACGGGTATGCTTCTGTGTGTGATTTTCTCTGTATAGCTTTGCTTTTACCATTTGTCCTAGGGTTCTGTCTGTCCATTTTTTTTTTTTTTAGTATAGTTTTCAGCGCTTGTTATCATTGCTGGATTTGTTCTTTGGTTTGGTTGTTCTCTTCTTTCTTAATTTCTTTTTTTTTAATTACTTTAAAAATTTTTAATAATTATTTATTTTATTTTATTTTATCTTCTTCTTTCTTTTTTTCTTTTCTCTCCCTTTGTTTCTGAGCTGTGTGGATGACAGGCTGTTGGTGCTCCAGCCAGGCATCAGGGCTGTGTCTCTGAGGTGGGAGAGCCAAGTTTAGGACACTGGTCCACCCAAGATCTCCCAGCCCCACGTACTGTCAAATGGCAAAAATCTCACAGAGATCTCCATCTCAAGCCAAGACTCAGCTCCACTCAATGACCAGTCAGCTACAGTGCTGGACACCATATGCCAAACAACTAGCAAGACAGGAACACAACACCACCCATTAGCAGAGAGGCTGCCTAAAATCATAATAAGGTCACAGACACCCCAAAACACACCACCAGACATAGACATGCCCACCAGAAAGACAAGATCCAGCCTCATCCACCAGGACACAGGCACAAGTCCCCTCCACCAGGAAGCCTATACAACCCACTGAGAGAACCTTAGCTACTGGGGGAAGACAACAAAAACAATGGGAACTACGAACCTGCATCCTATGAAAAGTAGACCCCAAACACAATAAGTTAAACAAAATGAGAAGACAAAGAAACACACAGCAGAGGAAGGAGCAAGGTAAAAACCCACCAGACTGGGCTTCCCTGGTGGCGCAATGGTAGAGAGTCTGCCTGCCGATGCAGGGGACACGGGTTTGTGCCCCAGTCCGGGAAGATCCCACATGCCATGGAATGGCTAGGCCCGTGAGCCATGGCCACTGAACCTGCGTGTCCGGAACCTGTGCTCCACAACGGGAGAGGCCACAACAGTGAGAGGCCTGCGTACTGCAAAAAAAACCCCAAACAAACAAACAAAAAACCCAGACCTAACAAATGAAGAGGAAATAGGCATTCTACCTGAAAAAGAACTCAGAATAGTGATAGTAAAGATGATCCAAAATCTTGCAAGTAGAATGGAGAAAATACAAGAAACGATTAACAAAGAACTAGAAGAGCTAAAGAGCAAACAAACAATCATGAACACACAATAAATGAAATTAAAAATTCTCTAGAAGGGATCAATAGCAGAATAACTGAGGCAGAAGAATGCATAACTGACCTGGAAGATAAAATAGTGGAAATAACTACTGCAGAGCAGAATAAAGAAAAAAGAATGAAAAGAATTGAGGACAGTCTCAGAGACCTCTGCAACAATATTAAATGCACCAACATTTGAATTATATGGGTCCCAGAAGAAGAAGAGGAAAAGAAAGGGACTGAGAAAATATTTGAAGAGACTTAGAGTTGAAAACTTCCCTAATATGGGTAAGGAAATAGTTAATCAAGTCTAGGAAGCACAGAGAGTCCCATACACGATAAATCCAAGGAGAAACACTCCAAGACACATATTAATCAAACTATCAACAATTAAATACAAAGAAAAAATATTAAAAGCAGCAAGGGAAAAACAACAAATAACATACAAGGGAATCCCCATAAGGTTAACAGCTGATCTTTCAGCAGAAACTCTGCAAGCCAGAAGGGAGTGGCAGGACATATTTAAAGTGGTGAAAGGGAAAAGCCTACAACCAAGATTACTCTCTCCAGCAAGGATCTCATTCCAATTTGATGGAGAAATTAAAACCTTGACAGACAAGCAAAAGCTAAGAGAATTCAGCACAACGAAACCAGTTTTACAACAAATGCTAAAGGACTTCTCTAGACAGGAAACAAAAGAAGGAAAAGACCTACAATAACAAACCCAAAACAATTAAGAAAATGGTAATAGGAACATACATATTGATATATGTTCCTTAAATGTAAATGGATTAAATGCTCCAACCAAAAGACATAGGCTGGCTGAATGGATACAAAAACAAGACCTATATATATGCTGTCCACAACAGACTACTTCAGACCTAGCAACACATACAGACTGAAAGGGAGAGGATGGAAAAAGATATTCCATGCAAATGCAAATCAAAAGAAAACTGAAGTAGTAATTCTCATATCAGACAAAATAGACTTTAAAACAAAGACTACTACAAGAGACAAAGAAGGACACTACATAACGATCAAGGGATTGATCAAAGAAGAAGATATAACAATTGTAAATATTTATGCACCCAACATAGTAGAACCTCAATACATAAGACAAATACTAGCAGCCATAAAAGGGGAAATCGACAGTAACACAATCATAGTAGGGGACTTTAACACCGCACTTTCACCAATGGAGAGATCATCCAAAATGAAAATAAATAAGGAAACACAAGTTTTAAATAAATGTATTTATTTAAACTAGATGGACTTAACAGATATTTATAGGACATTCCATCCAAAAACAACAGAATACACTTTCTTCTCAAGTGCTCATGGAACATTCTCCAGGATAGATCATATCTTGGGTCACAAGTCAAGTCTTGGTAAATTTACGAAAATTGAAATTGAATCAAGTATCTTTTCTGACCACAACGCTATGGGACTAGATATCAAGTACAGGAAACAATCTGTAAAAAATACAAGCACATGGAGGCTAAACAATACACTACTTAACCAAGAGACCACTGAAGAAATCAAAGAGGAAATCAAAAAATACCTAGAAATAAATGACAATGAAAACACGATGATCCAAAACCTATGGGATGCAGCAAAAGCAGTTCTAAGAAGAAAGTTTATAGCAATGCAATCCTACCTCAAGAGACAAGAAACATGTCAAATAAACAACCTAACCTTACACCTAAAGCAATTAGAAAAAGGAGAACAAAAATACTCCAAAGTTAGCAGAAGGAAAGAAATCATAAAGATCAGATCAGAAATAAATGAAAAAGAAATGAAGCAAAGGATAGCAAACATCAATAAAACTAAACTCTGGTACTGTGAGAAGATAAACAAAATTGATAAACCATTAGCCAGATTCATGAAGAAAAAAAGGGAGAAGACTCAAATCAATAGAATTAGAAATGAAAAAGGGGAAGTAACAACTGACACTGCAGAAATACAAAGGATCATGAGAGATTACTACAAGCAATTCTATGCCAATAAAATGGGCAACCTGGAAGAAATGGACAAATTCTTAGAAATGCACAACCTGCCAAGACTGAATCAGGAAGAAATAGAAAATATGAACAGACCAATCACAAGCACTGAAATTGAAACTGTGGTTAAAAATCTTCCAACAAACAAAAGCCCAGGACCAGATGGGTTCACAGGCGAAATTCTATCAAACATTTAGAGAGAAGCTAACACCTATCCTTCTCAACCTCTTCCAAAATATAACAGAGAGAGGAACACTCCCAAACTCATTCTACAGGCCACCATCCCCCTGATACCAAAACCAAAAAAGATGTCACAAAAAAAGAAAACTAGAGACCAATATCACTGATGAACATACATGCAAAAATACTTGCAAACAGAATCCAACAACACATTAAAAGTATCATACACCAAGATCAAGTGGGGTTTATCCCAGGAATGCAAGGATTCTTCAATATATGCAAATCAATCAATGTGATACACCATATTAACAAACGGAAGGAGAAAAACCATATGATCATCTCAATAGATGCAGAGAAAGCTTTTGACAAAATTCAAAACACATTTATGATAAAAGCCCTCCAGAAAGTAGAAGGAACTTACCTCAACATAGTAAAGGCCATATATGACAAACCCACAGCCAACATCGTCCTCAATGGTGAAAAACTGAAACCATTTCCACTAAGATCAGGAACAAGACAAGGTTGCCCACTCTCATCCACTATTATTAAACATAATTTTGTATGTTTTAGCCACAGCAGTCAGAGAAGAAAAAAAAAAAAAGGAATTCAAATCAGAAAAGAAGAACTAAAGCTGTCACTGTTTGCAGTACATGATACTATACACAGAGAATCCTAAAGATGTTACCAGAAAACTATTGGAGCTAATCAATGAATTTGGTAAAGTAGCAGGATACAAAATTAATGCACAGAAATCTCTTTCATTCCTATACACTAATGATGGAAAATGTGAAAGTGAAATTCACAAAACACTCCCATTTACCACTGCACCAAAAAATAAAATACCTAGGAATAAACCTACCTAAGGAGACAAAAGACCTGTATGCAGAAATTTATAAAACACTAGTGAAAGAAATTAAAGATGATACAAATAGATGGAGAGATATACCATGTTCTTGGATTGGAACAGTCAACAATGTGGAAATGACTCTACTACCCAAAGCAATCTACAGATTCAGTGCAATCCCTATCAAACTACCACTGGCATTTTTCACAAAACTAGAACAAAAAATTTCACAATTTGTATGGAAACACAAAAGACCCCAAATAGCCAAAGCAATCTTGAGAAAGAAAAACGGAGCTGGAGGAATCAGGCTCCCAGGCTTCAGACTATACTACAAAGCTGCAGTAATCAAGACAGTATGGTACTGGCACAAAAACAGAAATATAGTTCAGTGGAACAGGATAGAAAGCCCAGAGATAAACCCACGCACATATGGTCACCTTTTCTTTGATAAAGGAGGCAAGAATATACAGTGGAGAAAAGACAGCCTCTTCAATCAGTGGTGCTGGGAAAACTGGACAGCTACATATAAAAGAATGAAATTAGAACACTCCCTAACACCATACACAAAAATAAACTCAAAATGGATTAAAGATCTAAATGTAAGCCCAGACACTATCAAACTCTTAGAGGAAAGGATAGACAGAACACTCTATGACATACTTCACAGCAAGATCCTTTTTGACCCACCTCCTAGAGAAATGGCAATAAAAACAAAAATAGACAAATGGGACCTAATGAAATTTAAAAGCTTTTGCACAGCAAAGGAAACCATAAACAAGATGAAAAGACAACCCTCAGAATGGGAGAAAATATTTGCAAATGAAGCCACTGACAAAGGATTAATCTCCAAAATTTACAAGCAGCTCATGCAGCTCAATACCAAAAAAAACAAACAATGCAATCCAATAATAGGCAGAAGACCTTAATAGACTTTTCTCCAAAGATGATATGCAGATTGCCAACAAACACATGAAAGAATGCTCAACATCATTAATCATTAGAGAAATGGAAATCAAAACCACAATGTGATATCTCATACCTGTCAGAATGGCCATCATCAGAAAATCTACAGACAATAAATGCTGGAAATGGTGTGGAGAAAAGGGAACCCTCATAAACTGTTGGTGGAAATGTAAATTGATACAGCCACTATGGAGAACAGTATGGAGGTTCTTTAAAAAAATAAAAATAGAATTACCATACGACCTAGCAATCCCACTACTGGTCATATACCCTGAGAAAACCATAATTCAAAAAGAGTCATGTACCACAATGTTCATTGCAGCTCTATTTACAATAGCCAATACATGGAAGAAACATTAGTGTTCATCTTCAGATGAATGGATAAAGAAGATGTGGCACATATATACAATGGAATATTATTCAGCCATAAAAAGAAATGAAATTGAGTTATTTGTAGTGAGGTGGATGGACCTAGAGTCTGTCATACAGAGTGAAGTAAGTCAGA
The DNA here is from genome assembly GCF_937001465.1 of Orcinus orca. NCBI lineage: Eukaryota > Metazoa > Chordata > Mammalia > Artiodactyla > Delphinidae > Orcinus > Orcinus orca. The sequence goes on from NC_064565.1 coordinate 94,983,716, forward strand.
AAGAGAAAAACAAAAACCGTATGCTAACACATATACATGGAATCTAAAAAAAAGGTCATGAAGAACCTAGGGGCAAGACGGGAATAAGGACGCAGACCTACTAGAGAATGGACTTGAGGACACAGGGAAGGGGAAGGGTAAGCTGGGACAAAGTGTGATAGTGTTAGTGTATATATGGACATATAAACACTACCAAATGTAAAATAGAGAGCTAGTGGGAAGCAATCGCATAGCACAGCAAGATCAACTCGGTGTTTTGTGACCTGCTTGAAGGGTGGGATAGGGAGGATAGGAGGGAGAGAGTCGCAAGACGGAAGTGATATGGGGATATATATATATGTATAACAGATTCACTTTGTTATAAAGCAGAAACTAACACACGATTGTAAATAATTATACTCCAATAAAAACGTTAAAACAAAAAAAGAAAAGAAAAACTTCTACATACATGCAAATCTCATGGTCTGTAACTAGGATATTTACTTGGCAGATAATCCTTCATTGAGTATGAACTTGAATGGTTAAAACTTAAGGAACCTCACCAATATGTTACTATCATGAAGTTGAAAACAGGCAAATACCTTTTTGTTTATTTTGATGTATATAGTGGTCAGGGTGGATATAATACACTGTCTCCTGAAGTGCTGCTATTGAGCGTAAACTTCCCTTCCAGATATAGATATGCATTTTCGTTGTAAGTGCATCTCTAACAACTCTGATGACCAATTATCTGTCTTGTTCAATTAGAAAAGAAAGTTATCACCCTTGTGCCTCTGTTGAAATTGTCCTTGAACACCAAGCTATAACTCTTCAGAGGTGGTCTTCCTGTCCTTGGAATCCTGCCACCTCGGTAACCAATAACGCATCCACTCAGCATTACAGTATGTTTTTAAACCCAGTGAACTTCATTTGTCTCCCAAATAGAAGTGCATTTGAAGTTCTTTTTATCGACTAGAAGTTCTTGGTCTTCCTTAATGAGAAAACAGAGCAATGGCAGATTGAATCTCAGGTAACATGAAATGAGTCTTCAGGAAAGGAGACAAGCCGCAATTGAGTGGGTCCCACTCTTAACATTATATTTAGAAGTAAAATGAGTACATCTTTTCTTTTGCTTCCTTTCTTTCTTTCATTCTTTTGTTTTAATTTAAAAATGCATATGGACAAGGTTATCCACTGTGACTTGGTGCTATAATGTCTGATTGTGTCATCAATTTGCCATTTTGTGGATTAAGGAAATTAAACCACACAGTTTGGTGAGTGGGCTACCAATAGTCTAGCAACTGTCTCTGTATCAGCAGCATGAATCAGTATAATTTTTTTCTTATAGAATTGTGGTAGCCTTCTTATCTTTGATGTGTACCATTTTTATTTGGAATAAATAATTTAGAGTTTTACCTCTAGATACTGATTCAATTTCTGGAAGTGTTTGTCAAGCCTATTTCCAGTTCACACAAGCATATCAAAATGTGATACCCAAATTAAAATACCTGTACCTTCATCTATCACAAGGTTTAGAAAGTTTAAATACATCAAAAGATTACTATGCAGTTATATAATTTTATTCTTTAATTGAAAAAGTCTTCCGTTTTCTAATTTTAAACTCATTATTTTTTATTTGCCTTGCAAATAGTACTAATAGACATTTTCAAAATCCCATGTTAATACAAAAATCATCTTCAACCCCAATTTTCTTTTTCTGGTATATGCAGAAATTTCCCATTGGTCTTTTTCAGATATTTTTTAGAGAATTACTAAAAACCCACTTCTAAATAAAAACCAACAAAATAATGATATATTGTCAAAGATGTATACATGATGAGTTTTCTATTGCTGCATAAACAATCACTCCAAAACTTAATGTTTAAAAACAACTTTTTATTTGCACATTAAAAAAAAATTAGTTTAGGCTTAGCTGGGTGGTCCTTAGGCAGAACTCTCATGGGATGGGACATACAGTTGGAATTAGGAGACAAGACAGTTGAGTGCTGAAGTATTCTGAATGGCCTCATCCATATGTCTAAACATCAGCAGAGATAGCTGGAAACAGCTGGAATGACTCTTCACGTGAGGATAGCAGCATCCTAGAGGGAAAAATTTTAAAGTGCAGGGCTTCTTGAGGTCTTGCTCATAAATCACATAACTTCACTTTTGTCTTATCGTATTGTTCAAGCAGTCCAAATTCAGGGGTAGGGAAATATATTCCATGGCTTGATAGAGGAGATTTCAATAAATTGTGGCCATTTTTATTTTATCACAGTATCAGCTGTCATATGTAATATAATATTAGAAATTCAGTTGAAGATTAATAAAAGTATGTTTATAAAAACTATTTTCTCCAAAGGCAGAAGTTAACATCAATATTTTTATTGCTGAAAGTTAAATCCCAAACCCTCAAGGTAGTTATTCATATTTTAATTGGCTTGAAAAATGTCTGATCAATTCTTTTTTTTTTTTTAATGTGGACCATTTCTTTAAGTCTTTATGAATTTGTTACAATATTGCTTCTGTTTTTATGTTTTTTGGTTTTTTGGCCACAAGGCATGTGGGATTTTAGGTCTCCAACCAGGATTCGAACCCACACCCCAATCACTGGAAGGCAAAGGTTTTTTTTTTTAACCATTGGACCACCAGGGAAATCCCGCGTGATCAATTCTTAAATATATAACTGTCAGACTAAATATTCAGGATCTTCTATTAAAATCGAACTTGAAAACAACAGGTTTTTTTTTTTTCAAAGTATTTAGTTATAGTGATGAAAGACTATTGACATAGGCAAGTTATTTTAAAATTTATGAATATGATAGTCAAACTGAAATCTGAAAATGACATGAGTATCTCAAATAAAAAAATGGAATACAGAATAACATTTTTTTTCTTTTTGGGGGGGTAAACTTAAAAGATTTACTTCGGATTTTCCTTCTTTTTTCATTAGATTTATCATAGATGGGGAACTTTAAACAACATATTAAACAAGTTATAGTGAGTATATACTAAATTCCAGGAAGATTTTATTATTATTAAAAATACTGTCCCTTTGAATGTCTGTATGAAGTTATTTAAATTAAAAAAAAAATATCCGGAGGATAATGGTGGCTATCTGAATTTGAATCTCTCCACATCCAGCAAAATAAAAAATCTTGAGTTGACAGAAATGCAAATAAAACCACACCTGAAAAAACAGAACAGGGTCTTCCGGGAAGATGGCGGAAGAGTAAGACGCGGAGATCACGTTCCTCCCCACAGATACACCAGAAATACATCTACGCGTGGAACAACTCCTACAGATCATCTACTGAACGCTGGCAGAAGACCTCAGACCTCCCAAAAGGCAAGAAACCCCCCACGTACCTGGGTAGGGCAAAAGAAAAAACTAAACAGAGACAAAAGGACAGGGACGGGTCCTGCACCAGCGGGAGAGAGCTGTGAAGGAGGAAAAGTGTCCACACACTAGGAAGCCCCTTCGCGGGTGGAGACTTCGGGAGGCGGAGTGGGAGAGCTTGGGAGCCGCGGAGGAGAGCACAGCAACAGGGGTGCAGAGGGCAAAGCGGACAGATTGCAGCGCAGAGGATCGGGCCGACCGGAACTCACCAGCCGAGAGGCTTGTCTGCTCGCCCGCCAGGGCGGGCGGGACAGGGAGCTGAGGCTCCGGCTTTTGTCGGAGCGCCGGGATAGGACTGGGGTTGGCGGCGTGAACACAGCCTGCAGGGCGTTAGTGCACCGCGGCTGGCCGGGAGAGAGTCCGGGGAGAAGTCTGGACCTGCCGAAGAGGCAAGAGACTTTTACGTCCCTCTTTGTTTCCTGGTGCACGAGGAGAGGGGATTAAGAACGCTGCTTGAGAGAGCTCCAGGGACGGGCGTGAGCCGCGGCTAAAAGTGCGGAGCCCAGAGACAGACATGAGACGCTAGGGCCGCTGCTGCCGCCACCGGGAGGCCTGTGTGCGAACACAGGTCACTAGCCACACGCCCTTCCGGGGAGCCTGTGCAGCCCGCCACTGCCAGGGTCCCGGGATCCAGGGACAACTCGCCCGGGAGATCGCACGGCGCGCCTCAGGCTGCAACGTCACGCCGGCCTCTGCCGCTGCAGGCCCGCCCCACACTCCGTGACCCTCCCTACCCCCCGGCCTGAGTGAGCCAGAGCCTCCGAATCAGCGGCTCCTTTAACCCCGTCCTGTCTGAGCAAAGAACAGACGCCCTCCGGCGACCTACACGCACAGGCGAGGCTAAATCCAAAGCTGAGCCCCTGGGAACTGTGAGAACAAAGAAGAGAAAGGGAAATCTCTCCCAGCAGCCTCAGAAGCAGCGGATTAAAGCTCCACAATCAACTTGATATACCCTGCATCTGTGGAATACCTGAATAGACAACGAATCATCCCAAATTAAGGAGCCCTGTGGATGAAAGGCGCTTGGTGCTGCAGCCAGGAATCAGTGCTGTGCCTCTGAGGTGGGAGAGCCAACTTCAGGACACTGATCCACAAGAGACCTCCCAGCTGCACATAATATCAAACAGCAAAAATCTCCGAGAGATCTCCATCTCAACGCCAGCACCCAGCTTCACTCAACGACCAGCAAGCTACAGTGCTGGACATCCTATGCCAAACAACTAGCAAGACAGGAACACAATCCCACCCATTAGCAGAGAGGCGGCCCAAAATCATAATAAGTCTACAGACACCCCAAAACACACCACCAGACGTGGACCTGCCCACCAGAAAGACAAGATCTAGCCTCATCCACCAGAACACAGGCACTAGTACCCTCCACCAGGAAGCCTACACAACCCACTGAACCAACCTTAGCCACTGGGGACAGACACAAAAAACAACAGGAACTACGAACCTTCAGCCTGCAAAAAAGGAGACCACAAACACAGTAAGATAAGCAAAATGAAAAGACAGAAAAACACACCGCAGATGAAGGAGCAAGATAAAAACCCATCAGACCTAACAAATGAAGAGGAAATAGGCAGTCTACCTGAAAAAGAATTCAGAATAATGATAGTAAGGTTGATCCGAAATCTTGGAGATAGAATGGACAATAGAATGGACAAAATGCAAGAATCAGTTAACAAGGACCTAGAAGAACTAAAGATGAAACAAGCAACGATGAACAACACAATAAATGAAATTAAAAGTACTCTAGATGGGATCAATAGCAGAATAACTGAGGCAGAAGAACGGATAAGTGACCTGGAAGATAAAATAGTGGAAATAACTACTGCAGAGCAGAATAAAGAAAAAAGAATGAAAAGAACTGAGGACAGTCTCAGAGACCTCTGGGACAACATTAAACGTACCAACATTCGAATTATAGGGGTTCCAGAAGAAGAAGAGAAAAAGAAAGGGACTGAGAAAATATTTGAAGAGATTATAGTTGAAAACTTCCCTAATATGGGAAAGGAAATAGTTAATCAAGTCTAGGAAGCACAGAGAGTCCCATACAGGATAAATCCAAGGAGAAATACGCCAAGACACATATTAATCAAACTGTCAAAAATTAAATACAAAGAAAACATATTGAAAGCAGCAAGGGAAAAACAACAAATAACACACAAAGGAATCCCCATAAGGTTAACAGCTGATCTTTCAGCAGAAACTCTGCAAGCCAGAAGGGAGTGGCAGGACATATTGAAAGTGTTGAAGGAGAAAAACCTGCAACCAAGATTACTCTACCCAGCAAGGATCTCATTCAGATTTGATGGAGAAATTAAAACCTTTACAGACAAGCAAAAGCTGAGAGAGTTCAGCACCACCAAACCAGCTCTACAACAACTGCTAAAGGAACTTCTCTAGGCAAGAAACACAAAAGAAGGAAAAGACCTACAATAACAAACCCCAAACAATTAAGAAAATGGGAATGGGAACACACATATCGATAATTACCTTAAATGTAAATGGACTAAATGCTCCCACCAAAAGACACAGATTGGCTGAATGGATACAAAAACAAGACGCATATATTTGCTGTCTACAAGAGACCCACTTCAGACCTAGAGACACATACAGACTGAAAGTAAGGGGATGGAAAAGAGGTATTTCATGCAAATGGAAACCAAAAGAAAGCTGGAGTAGCAATTCTCATATCAGACAAAATAGACTTTAAAACAAAGACTATTAGAAGAGACAAAGAAGGACACTACATAATGATCAAGGGATCGATCCAAGAGGAAGATATAACAATTGTAAATATTTATGCACCCAACATAGGTGCACCTCAATACATAAGGCAAATACTGACAACCATAAAAGGGGAAATCGACAGTAACACATTCATAGTAGGGGACTTTAACACCCCACTTTCACCAATGGACAGATCATCCAAAATGAAAATAAATAAGGAAACACAAGCTTTAAATGATACATTAAATGAGATGGAGTTAATTGATATTTATAGGACATTCCATCCAAAAACAACAGAATACACATTTTTCTCAAGTGCTCATGGAACATTCTCCAGGATAGATCATATCTTGGGTCACAAATCAAGCCTTGGTAAATTTAAGAAAATTGAAATTGTATCAAGTATCTTTTCCGACCACAACGCTATGAGACTCGATATCAATCACAGGAGAAGATCTGTAAAAAATACAAACACATGGAGGCTAAACAATACACTACTTAATAACGAAGTGATCACTGAAGAAAAAAAAAAATAGTTCTAGATTGGGAAGGTCACTCTCCTAATTGATTTAGGATATTCAGTTGTGTTTGTGGCTACTGGATATTGTAGGGACTCCTTCCCCACTTATCTACAAGCTCAGTGACTGACTGACTGGAGAGGTCCTTGGTGTGTATCTGCACCTACACACCTGTCTCCACTGGACCCACTTCTCCATGCCAGGTCGCCTGACTTTGCACAGCTTCTGTGCGATAGCAGGCAGAACTCTATCCTAGGTACATCCACTGGAGTCAATTTTTGGTGGAAGCTGACCTCAACAGAGGTCAACTGCCTCAGATAGGAAAAGAAATTGCTGACTTTCCAGGTACTCTGGGGGGCTTTCTGGCCATGAAGGTCACTCTCTGAACTTGAAGGCACTAAGAATCCGGGAAGCAGGCCCTCAGGCCACTGCAGCTCAGCTAGTGAGTCTGGTCCAGTCTCTCCACATCTGCTAAACCATATGGACTATCTTTTTTGAGTTCTTTAGATTTTTCTCCACTCATGGGCTTCAGGCAATCAAAACACACCCACATGACACCCTCCTTTAGCTGCAAAGTACCAAGGGGTGACAGACCCAGGACCACCCTGGAATGCTATTCAATAGGCAATTTTGCAATCATTTAGTCCCAACTGAAGTTGCTGGTGTGGGTGGCAAAGAGGTACTCACATAGTGACATCTCTGAGAACTCTAGGGCTACCTGAATTACCAAGGATGGTTATAATAAGGTAAGAGGCTACATTTCTGCAAACATTAATGATGGACATACCTGCCATCTTTTCACCTCACATGATTACTCAAGTCCTGCGGTAGTCAAAAGCTTCTAATAGCCCCACAACGAGTATTACATCGTGGATTACACCACCAGCTATCACATGACACACGGAAGGGTGTAGTAGCAGAAGTGTCAACATTGGTTCGACCTCCTTAATTCCTGAGTAACTGTCTTCTTGCCCAAGGAAGCAGCATAGGTGCCAATTGCCAGCCTGCCTTCTTTATAGATGTTCCTTTAACAGAGTTAAGAGCCCAGGCCAGACTTCGTTTTAGGTATGGCTGATATAGCAATAGATAGGCAGATGTATCAATCGTTCCTGTCTCATGGAGCCTACAGCTTGGTAAGGGAGGCAGGTCTTAAACAATCAGAGAAATAACTGCATAATAAAAATTAAAAAAAAAAAACAAAAACAGAACAGGGTCTCAAATGTAGAAAACCAACTTATGCTTGCTTAAGGGGAAAGGTGAGTTGGGGTGCTGCATAAAACCAGAGATTGAAATTAGCACCGATACCGTTAGATAAGCCAACTATGTAATAACAAGAGCTACTCCTTGCTCAACGAAGTGGACTCAACACCCCATATTAAATGCCTAAGAATATACCTGACTAGTAAGAATAAAAAAAAAAAAAAACCACACCTGACCTTTCATTGTTACTAGGAACCAGAGAACATCGAGCATGTCAAATTACTTGCAAGCAGAGAATAAACTACAAATTCCAGCATAGCTACCCCTGAAAGCTTTGGCTATGATACAGGACTATGGGATGAGGGAGCAAGAATGATGAGACTTAGATACTCCATGCAAAAAGGGTGAGAGAGGGAAGTGGATGACTTAGATGATGCCAAGACAAAATCAACCCCTGAGAACATCAGACTCTAAGTATTAAATTCCTGAACTCAGGACTAAGCCTTGGTAAATAGTCTCACAGCTACAGAAATCATTTCAGAGTATTAAGAATAAAGGAAAACTTCAAAATTCTTTTTGTGAAGCAAGTATAATACATAGGTAATCTTTTTTTTAATCAAATAAATTATTATTTTTCTTTATTTTTAACTTTTTATTTTATATTGGTGTACAGTTGATTAAAAATGTTGTGTTAGTTTCAGGTGTACGACAAAGTGATTCAGTTATACATATACATGTATCTATTCTTTTTCAAATTCTTTTCCCAGTTAGGTTGTTACAGAATGTTGAGCAGAGTTCCCTGTGCTATACAGTAGGTCCTTTCTGGCCATCCATTCCAGATATAGCAGTGTGTACATGTCAATCCCCAACTCCCCAACTATCCCTCTTCCCCCACCCTTCACCCCTGGTAACCGTAAGTTCATTCTCTAAGTCAGTGAGTCTGTTCCTGTTTCGAAAAAAAGTTAATTTGTATCATTTTTTTTAGATTCCCCATATAAGCGATATCATATATTTCTCTTCCTCTGTCTGACTTACTTCAATCAGTATGATATAATACATACATAATCTTGATAAAGATAGAACAAAAATTACAAAATAATATCACTTATGGATATTGGTGCAAACATTCTAAATAAAATGTTAGCAAATAGTCTACCAAGCCATAGAAAGGAAATAATAAACCATGATTTAGTAGGGTTTTATACTGATAATGCAAGGACGACTCAATATTAGAAAAATCTATTAACATAAATTTACCATATTAATAGATCTAAGAAGAAAAATTATATGATTATTATCATAGATGTTGAAAAAGCCAATAACAAAAATCATTCATTTTTATTAATCTTTTTCAAGTCAAGGATGTCAATTATATCCACTCTTACTAAACTTTTTATAGAAATAATAGCCAACATAATTTTAAACGAGGAAAAAGTGAGACTTAAGAATTGGAGGGCTTCCCTGGTGGTGCAGTGGTTAAGAATCTGCCTGCCAATGCAGGGGACACAGGTTCGAGCCCTGGTCTGGGAAGATCCCACATGCCACGGAGCAACTAAGACCATGAGCCACAAATACTGAGCCTGCGCTCTAGAGCCTGCGAGCCACAACTACTGAGCCCACATACCACAACTACTGAAGCCCATGTGCCTAGAGCCTGTGCTGCGCAACAAGAGAAGCCACTGAAGTTAGAAGCCCATGCACCGCAACACGCTGCAACTAGAGAAAGCCCACATGCAGCAACGAAGACTCAACACAGCCAAAAATAAATAAATAAAATTTAAAAAAAATATATTTCTTTAAAAAAAAGAATTAGAAATGAAGAAATAAAACTATCTGTTTTCAGGTAACATGATTGTATACCTGGAAAATGCTAGAGAACCAGGGATGAAATTAATTCAAACAGTAAAGTATTCAGCAAAATAACAGGATTTAAAATTAACATGCAAAAATCAATAGCATACTATACTCAAATAATAACCACTTGGAATATATAAAGATGGCAAAAACCCCATTCAAAATATCAATAAACAAACAAATAATAAATAAAAATTTAAGAATAAACCTACAAAGAAATATTCAAAATTTATACATAAAAGGCTATAAAATAGTTCTGAAAGACATAAAAAGCTGACTTGAACAAATGAAAAGACCTCCCTTGTTCTTGGTTAGAATATGCCAAGATCATCAAGATGTCAGTTTTCTCTAAGTCAATTTATAAATTTAGTGCAATTCCAATAAAAATATCTATGGAACTAAGCAAGCTTATAATAAAATTTATATGGAAAAATAAACACGCAAAAATAGAAAGGAAAACTGCAAATAAAGAAATATAAGAGGGATACCACTTTTCAGGTGTTAAAATATACTATAAAATCCCTGTAATTAAAACCATGTGGTACTAATGAGTAAATAGACAAAGAAATTTCTTGGATATATTTCCAGGGAAACCAACTAAAAGAAAAAAGTAGGAGAAAATACTTGTGACTTTGGGCAAAGATTTTTAAACAAGACACAAATAGAATCCAAAAAAGGAAAAGTCTATTTAATAAAGCTTCTTGAAAATTAAAAACCTTCAAAATAAACTTCAAAGAAAGCAATATGTAAAAAGAAATTGGGAGAATATATTTGCAAATTATATAGCTGGCAAAGCAGTTGTATACAACATATATCAATATATACATAAAACTCCTAAACTCAATAATAAAAAAAGCCCCATTAAGAAATGAACAAATATTTGATCAGACACTTCACAGAAGTAGATATATGAATGGCCAATAAGCACATGAAACGATGCTCAACATTGTTGGTCATCAAGGAAATGTAAATTAAAACCACAAAAAAACTACTAACAGACATAAATTAGAATGGCCAATCAAAAAATATTAATAATAATAATGCAAAGTGTTGGCAAGGTTATGGAGTGAATGAAATTTTCATCCATTGATGGTGGGAATGTAAAATTTTACAACCACTTTGAAAAACAGCTTGGCAATTTCTTAAAAAGTTAAATTTATACTACCATATGATCCAGTCATTCTACTCTTAAGTATACACTTGAAATAAAAACAGATACATGTCCATATAAAGACTTGTACATGCTGCTTATAGAAGCTGGAAACTTTATTTATAAATCCCAAATTAAAAAAAGCCAAGTGTCCATCTACAGATGAAAGAATAAAATTATTCCATACAATGTAATACTACTCAGCATTAAAAACCAATGAAATACTGATAATACAACAACATGAATGAATCTCAATACCATCATGTCATGTGAAGGAACCTAGATACAAAACATAACATACAGTATAATTCCATTTTTGAAAAATTCTAAAATAGACAATACTAACCTGTAGTGACAGAAAGCAGATCAGTAGTTGCCAAGGGTCCTGGAAAGGGGAGAAGTTGACAGGGAAGAGGCACAAATAAACTATTTGAAGTGATAGAAACGTTCTACTCCTTGACTCTGATATAATTATGTTGCTTAATTAAACTTGCATCCACTTGCCTGACACACAGTAAAGCCAATTTACTGATACTGTGATTAAGGAAAGTAGAGCATTTATTGCAAGGTGCCCAATGTGAGGCTACACAAAGAGAACAGGCAGCTCTTGCTCAAAAGACCCAAATTCCTGGAGATTTCAGGGAAAGGTTTTTGAAGACAGGGTGAGGGAGAGGGTCACAGGGTGTGTGACCTGTTTGTGGACATTCTTTTGATTCATTGGTGGTGAGGTAACCATGTGATATTTGGGGAACCAACATCATCAACCTTCTGGTGCCAATGAGTCTGGGCTCTACGTCTGGGGGTCAGCAGTTAACCTTTTTCACCTGGTGGGGGTTTAAGTATTTGTAAAAGAACTCAAGGATATGGCTCAGGATATTATCTATAGCCCTTGAGAAGGAACTAGAGGGCTTTAACTTTGTTTTTATAGCTAAAATATTATTTTGTCTTGCTTGACTGTTTTCCTTTGTTTCTATATTTTCTCACTTTTCTGATTAAATTCGTTCTTTGGAAGTGGGAGAAGGCCTAGGAGGCTAAAGCTTTTTTTACAAAGAAGAGGTGAGGGATGCAGGGTGGTGAGGAGGGCAGGGTCTGTCCTGGGAAAGCCCTGCTCAGTCTCAATTACACATCATACATGTATGTGTTTATATATTTATATTTATTTATATATGCATACATATATTTATTTTTACATATATGCTTTTCATAACTAATCAGTACTCTAACACAGGTGTTAGTGTTATTATATGAAAGTTATACCTTAATAAAATAATAAGACAAAACAATAACATCACTGATCAGGTGCATATACTGAGGGGTTTTTGGAAATGATACCTTGAAAAGAGCACACTATTAATTCTATAGTATTCCAAATCAGGATGCATAACCTGAATCTAATCATGAGGGAATATCCTAAATTGAGAGGTATTCTACAAAAAATAAATTGGCCTGTGTTAATAAAAAAATGCCAATCCTAAGAGACAAAGACTGAGAATCTGTTCCATATTAAAGGAAACTGGAGAGAAATGCAACATGAGATCCCAAATCTCTGTATGTTACAAATAATATGTGTGAATCAATAGACAATTGGGAAAAGATGGTAGTTTAGTGAAAAGTATTATGTCACAGTAAAAGTTTTTGAATTTGGTAACTGTACTGTGTTTGTGTAATAGAACACAATTTTCTTAGGAAATACACACTAAAGTGTTAAGGGGAATGATGTACAGAAAAACCTCTCTTGTGGTTAAAAATCGTTAGAAATACACACACAGACACACACACACACATATATACATATATATAAAAATTAGAATATATATATATATATATATTCATAAACTCTCCTGTGGTTAAAAATGGTTAGAAACAAATATATATATATATATATATATATATATATATATATATACACACACACATGTATAGAAATTAGACATTATTTTAAAATAAAAAGTTAAAAGTTTTTAAAATATAAGGTTGAACAGAGTTTGGTTCTAAAAGACTTTTCTAGAATGAGTTTAGTATTCAATCAAAGTGCCCAAGTCAACATATTGATTTTCTCTAAGTTTCAGAGGAAAACAATCTGCAATTTTTATTTAAGATATTTTCTTAAAAATCAATGTGATTTTTGCTTAACATATTAAATTGTCTTTTCTGTGTTTAATAGAGAAATTAATATGCAGCAAAAATTCAACATTATGTTGTAAATACCAAATATACCTAAATAAAAAAGAGCCTGCTACAATAACAGTAGTCTTAAGTTGATTACCCTAGTGCCAAACCTCCTTCTGGAGGTGAGATAGTATTTTTGTAACATATATAACCACTTTGGGTTATTACATCACTACTTAGAAAATTGTTGCTTTAATTTTTAAAAGACAATAATGTGATTTTAATCTTTGAAATTCTTCAAGGCTATACTTCATTTTATATAAATTAATGCCATTCCTGAACCTAACCATCTGACTTGAAAAGTCATGATCCCGTCATGACCAGACTGTGTGAAAGGCCATACCATAAATAAGAAGCTATGTTTCTCAAGGATTCTTTTTTGTGACCTTCCACAAAATCTCTGCACATATGTCGGATAACTATGTACTTTTGAAAAAAATACATGTAATTGAAAATAAAGAGTTTGGGGTAAACACGGTTTTCCCCATTCACTCATATCCATTGACTGAATTCTCTTATTTGATGAATTTCAATATTATGAAGCTATAACCTTCTTTTCTTTTAGTACAAGTTTTGACATTTGTCATCAATATATTCCTTCAAGGTCAAGCTAGTAGGGTAAATGTATTCACTGTGTCTTAGATATGTGTTTTTGGATTCCCTGGGAGTTAAGTTTAGTCAAATAGAAACTAATATTACCTGCCCAAGTTTGACTTCACTCACAGAATTCTAGGTATATGAGACAAGATAAGCAACAATCCAGAACCTGTAAGATAGTCACAGGGAGTCTAGATTTTTGCATTCCAGTATTATGGAATGATATATATTCTAAGGCGTCTCCTGCTACAAATCAAGTCAATTTTAGAACTATACACTTTGAGCCTTAGGCATTTCTAGGCTCAAAGACAGTAAAGAAAGGGAGGTCTCTGAATCTTTTACCCTATTAACAACAACAAAAAAATTAGTCAATTATAAGCATACTTCAAATGCACAGTTACATGGAGACAAATACTAATATCAGTAGCAGGTTGTGGTACTGACCTTGGCATCCCCCCAATAGAGTTAGGAAACTAAAAGTGAGCTAAAATTGTCTTAGATAAGGGACAGGGAGGGTGGGAGGGAGACACAAGAAGGAGGGGATATGGGGATATATGTATAGGTATAGCTGATTCACTTTGTTATACAGCAGAAACTAACACACAATCATAAGGCAATTATACTCCAACAAAGATGTTAAAAAAAAGAAAAGAAAAGAAAAAAAGAAAAGAGAAAAAAACCCACTTTATTCTCTAATAGCCTTAATCATATTCTCTACCAACATTCCTTTCTCCTTCTTGTCTAGTTAATTTATTTGGTCAGTTATTTGTTTATAATTTATTTTAATGCATTTTGTTTTAGAACAAAACTCCAGAAGTTTCAGTCACCCAAATAAAGCCAATAAAACTGCTGTTTACCTGGCAGACCTTCAAAAGTCTTCATGTTACTATTAAAAAGAAAATCACAAATGGTTAAAAACTTGTGAACTTGTATAAGTTAAACCTATATAAAAGTGAGCAAACTGTTAATGACCCTCTTTATTCCTCCAGTACTCTGTCTAGGTATTACGTTAGGAACTATTCATTATGGGAAGCCAGTGCTCTATTTTTCCCCCTCAGGTTGCAAAGTCTTGCATGATTTAATCTCAGATTTTCAGTGGAAGCGCTTCAATGCTTTCTGCTTTCTTTGCTGCTGTGACCAGATGGAAGCATCACCTTCTTTTCCAGAAAGTCTATGAACAGGCAGAGTAAAGGTGACAGCTCACACAGAGTAGTGCCAGATGCTCTTGTTTATTCCACAGTGTTAAGGGATATTTATTGGCAGAAGTTCAATGGCTTTTTGGAGGATTTTCCAGAGTCACTTTTTTGGGGGTGAAAATTGGTTCTGTGTGCAGCACCAATAAAGAAAACATACTTTGCCCAGTAGGCTTGGCTATGATTTTCTTGGTTTACATTCTTTCCCCAAAATACAGGAAGATTTTAAAAACCCAAGTGTGGATTTCACAGGGATGCAGCACTGGTGCCTATTTGCTCTCTTTAAGAGCAATGAAAATTGGTAGTTGGAACTATAAATTTACCCCTTTTTTATATTTCTTTTTATTTTCTAAATCTGAGTCATAATTGTGTTGAACCAAAGTAAAAGTGATTTTAAAAACTGACTACATGATAAGTGCCAAACATGTTTATTTTACTATAGACTCAAGCTATGTTCAGACTGGAAAGACTATCCTAGTGTTGTTTAATCAGCAAGTTTCTGATACTACCATGGAGAAAGCAGTGTTAGTGCTTAAGAACATAGGCATGGATTCCAGGTTTTCAAGCTTACTAGCCATATCACCTTTTCAAGTTTATTTAACTTCTTTATGCCTCAGTTTCCTCGTATGTAACATCATCATCATAATAGTATCCATCTCATAGGATTTTTGTGAGGGCTAGATGAGTTTTTCATGAAGTATGTTTAGAAGAGTCCCTGGCACATAAGTACTCAATAAATGTTAGCCACTGCTACAAGCATTGTCATTATAATTATTATTATGCAGTCATTTTCTTTTGATCCATTACACTATAAAATGTGTATTCTTCCTTCTTGGGCAACAGTTGTTTTAGGGAAAATGTGTCAAAAATATTCTATTAGAGATGGCAGGAACCTCTAGAGATAAGTGTTTATTCTGTCTGGGAGCCTTCCCAACAAAGCAAAACTAACATTTCCTTCATGATTTAAAAAAAATGTAATTACCCTAATAAGCAACAAAAATCATGTCTTACTTTCTCTCTATATATTTTTTTCTTATAACACCTTTCATTAATAAATAAAAATATTCTTTAAAAAGTTAAACAAGTATTTTAAAAGAAAAATGGGAAGGTTTATGAATTTTATTAAATTAGAAACTCATTTCCTTGTATCATATTCTTTCACTTTGGGGCAAAACCAGTTTTAGACATACATTTATAACTATGTATAAAATGAAATATGTATAAAATGAAATATTTCATCAGAGAAACTATAATCAAAATATCTCTATTTATGAATTACCAAGGTTTGGATTTCAAATCCCAGGTAACTAATTCAAGAAAGATGAATTTATTTTAAAAGTTAACTGATATAATTAATTATAGAGCTATTGGTTATATTTGAATTTGCTTATGCTTTGTCAAAGTGAATCAGTTTTTGTACTTCTAGAATACTTGTGTTATTTGAAGAGTATGGATTGATTCAAAAATGGTAAAATACAGCTGTTAAAAATGTGTACTTGGCTGCATACAAAATAAAAGTCTGTGATGCCAACTTTGTTTATATATAAATAACTTCTTTTGACTATCATTAACTCTATTCTGAGACACTAATAAATACTTCTTCAAAGAATAAGCTCAAAAGTGGAAGAATTTGGAGAGGAATCCACAGATCTCAATTGTAGTGACCACAGTTTTCGATGGCACCCCCTCCTGCATAACTGTATCATGTGTAAGTCACACCCACATTTGTTCTCAGCTCCAGCCATATGGCAATTCTTCCTGAACGATTTGGCTTCTCCGTTTTCTTTCTCTATTATTAGAATATTATGGCTTTCTTCCCTTCAGTTCTTGCCAGCTGGGAAGCAAAAATAGTATTATTTTTGCCTCACTTATTCTTGATCCCTTTTTGATTATCCTTGATTGCCTTAAACATGAACTTGTCTTGTTTGTATCTACAATTTGAAGGATTTGGTCTGTGGAAGCTACTCTATTAGATGAGTGTTAAGATTCCACATTCTTCTAATACACTTTATTTTTCAATTACCTTTTAAGGTGGGGGCAGTGGAATGGAGATTTAAATTCCCTGGGGTATAAATCCCTGGAGATAATGTGTATATATTGGGAAAAAGCCTTGAAAACTGTCAACATTTTTAAAAGGGCAGTCACCTGATTATAAATCACATTTAGGTTGGTTCTTCATTACCAAAAGAATATTCCTATTCTGGATAACAAGTTTGTGACTAGATTTCTTTTAATAGCCATATGTAGCAATGTGAGTAGATTGGACAAATTGAAGATTACTCCCTGCCTTAGGAAAAGTAATATATAACACTGTATTTTATAAAAATGAAAGTTTATGTCCTGAAAGCATTAACCTCAGGCCAGCAGCAGTAGGCTGGCAGCTCCTATTACAAGGTTTGTGTGAGACACAGGCTTCTGCTTGTTCCTCACAACCAAATCAGCCTCACAAGAGCGCATGTGCACCCAGAGAAGGTACATGGTGAATACTTCACTGTGATGACAGAAATATGCACTTACAAATCAAAAGTCTGTGAAATGTTGATTCCCCAAAAGGAATTTTGTAACAAAGAATTGTAACCTTAAAGCCAGAAAATGATCCATCATTTGTTAAAATAAGGGAAAGAATAATAAAATAAAACAAAGCGCAATCTTTGTATTTGAAGAGTGCTTGAGATACAGCTGGGGAAAAGATTTTGAGTGATTCATATTTTACTGACCTTGGGTCATCTGGTTATTATGGATAATTTTATCACACAGGGCTGCACATTTTTGATTCACAGCCTCCCCCAATTACATATGGTCTCCTTTCAAGTTCCCAAAATGTGTTCTTTGAAAATAACAGTTAACTAAAAGGATGACATACATTCAGGTTTTTAAATTCCTTTGTGTAGGAGGAGAAGAACATTGATTTAGGAAAAAGGAATTCATAAGAAATTGCCTTGACTGTAATAAAATAAAAATTATGTCCCACTTTAATTTTCCAAGGATTCCAAAAAATAATCCTTTTCCTGGTAATTGAGTCTTAGCTATACATGTATTTATAACATAGTTGATTTAGTGTAATATTCTGCAAAGTTTTACTAAGTTTTTGAACACTCCAATCTACTTCTAAATGGTATACCAGTTAAGAAATGCTTACAGTACAAATGTTGTACTCCTGAGGTATATATCAGATGAATGTTCTGTGATAAACCATGGCTGGTCAATAAGGATCTAACAGTGCTATAGACAGAAACAGGTAATCATCATCCTTGATTTTCTAATTATCAAAACATCTTAACCATTTTCAACAGGGATAAGATTAGAGAGCTTACATTTAGATGATTACTGATTCAGCAAGAATATGCTTTATTGACTAGAATGTAACATCATGTGAGTGAGTGAACCTCATCCATATTTTCACCTGGGAAATTGCTAGCAATGTCCATGCTCATCGTATGAGATATCATAACTTCAGTTAATTCAGCTGATTTTGAGTATATGATACTTTTATTTCTCAGTCCTGAGACTTCAAAAGTCTGATTATATTCGGAATGCTACTGTGATACTTTAACTTCATAATATGTTTCCTGTATTTTCATCATTGAAGGATAAATAGGATTTCTATTTAAAATACAGTTTCCTAAATTCTGACACTTTTTCTCTCAATTAATTAGACTTTATACAGAAAAATCAGTTATTAAATTTGACTTATTAATAGCAACTGGACTTCCATGTCTATATCTCATTTTCCTCATCTTTAAAACTGATATAATAACAGCTAATTTATAGGTCAGTTTTAAAGATTATATGAGATTTTTATATATCTATATACCTAAAGTGCATATCAGAGTACCAGGTGCATGGAGGTGGTTGTTGTAGTTATTACTGATACCACTGATAATGACTGTAGAAAATATTAAGAAAAATCTGATTAAAATTTATTTTTGTATTTACCAGAGATGCAGAAAACAAATGGCTCAAATGTTTTTTAAATCTGGTGGTTTTTTTTCTTATTTGTGTAAAACTGTAAAGGCAAAGTTAAAAAGAAATTGTTTTTTAAATCTTAAAGTATTAGGTTTTTTTGATTGCAAAATACAGAAAAATCCTACTCAAATGGCTTAAGTAAAAGAGGGCTCTATTACCTTTATGACATCAAGCTGAAAAGTTTAATGTAAGAACTGGCTTCAGTTATGAGCAGTGGCAGAGGTTTAAATACATAATGTCACCCAGCCCTGTTCTTTTATTAGTTCTTAGCTATGTTCATCTCCATGCTGTCCTCATTCTCAGGTTCCACAAGGTAGCTGCTAGCAACACTAGACCTACTCTTTGTCAGGTTCAAGGGCAAAAAAAAAAAAGAGTACATCTCATTGGCTATGATTGGTCCAGTTGATTATTCCTTAGTCAATCACAATGCCCAGGGGAATGTTATTCTCAGCTGGCTAGGCATGCTTACAACTCTAGGAACGTGAGGCAAGTGGGATTACAGTAGGGGAAGGATGGTTTCTCAAGTAAATGTTGTGGCAGGTTTATCAGAAGAGGAATAATCAATTTGAACCATTGCATATAACATGCTAATAAAATCAGAATATATTTGAAGATGCTGTGTATTGCCAGTTTTTCTTCTTCTTTTCACTTTTTTAGATATGGGTATATCCCAAGATTTTTTTCTTGTATCTTCACCTTCTTTTCTTTCTGTGGTATCTCAGTGGCACTTTTGACTCTATCATCTGGGTATGGAAGGCTCACAAATGTCTTCCGAGCTCTACTTTGTGTGTCAACTAGCTGTTATTGCACAGCAAACCTTTCCAAAATTTCATGAGTCTGCAGGTTGGTGGTAAGCTGACCCTCTGGTCTTGGTCTTGCATCTCAGTCAGCGGCCTCACTACTTTAATGGAAATATATTGCAGTACCTAATCCATAGCAGGAACTGAAACTTATTATTATCGTCACAAATTACATATGTTTTCCAAATGTGGAAAGTCATTTCTCTTTCTTTCTTTGAGTCCATCTCTCTTCATATATACTTTTCCATAGCATCACCCAATCTATATATACTCACAGTAACACTACAAATAATGGCTCTCCATTGCTATAAGTATCATAATAAATTGTACAGTCTGTGGATATATTAGAATATCATTGACTGTATCTTATATTTATTTGTATCTCCTCAGAGTCTAACACAATGTCTAGTGCATAGAAACAGTCCGTAAATGCTTACTTACTGTGACTGCTGCTGCCTCTGCTGTTGCTCTTGACCTTAAAGACCACGTGTTAATCATATCAGTATCTCTTTAGCTGTGTGTTGGATCCCCAGGGGAGCTCTGGAAGTGTCTAAGTGTACCCCGGGGATCAATGTTTTAGATGTCTAAGCATCTTTTTTACAAATAAAAAATTATCTTTCTATATTCCACATTCCCCACCATTCTTTACTATCATCTGATCTCACATTTTACCAGGTCTCCCATATGCTATTTATTTTCACCCAACATAGATTAGATATAGACATAAGTATAGATATAGATATAGATGACTGAGATGAGAAAGGAGTGCTGAACTCAAGGGCTTTGAAAAAATTCTGGGGAATGTGAATCATGATTTATTGTTTCTTCCCTCAAGAAGGATCCTGCTTACTAAATTCATAGGCTAAATGTGGAAGATTATAAGTTATCATATGGATAACATAGCATTTGTTGAAATCAAAATATTCTACTATGCAGTTATTCTTTACCACTGTCATCTTTTTTTACAAAAAAGGAACAAAAATAAAAATGTGCCTAAAACATGAAAATTACAGTCACATTTTTATGTTGTGTATTGGGAGATGGAGTGAAGTCATTGAATAATAATTTAAAAATACTGTAAAAAAGAAACTACTGTCTTCTACTTACTGGTGCTTTGGGGGAAGCTTCTCCTATCCTATTCTCTTATGCCTATACTTTTTCAACCTGTAGTTTCGATTGTTAGCTGTAAGTGGACTTCTCTCCACTAGTCTACAGGAATGCATTGACATCTTTTCCATTTTCATGGTTGCCACTTGGATCTCTGAAATTGTTCCCTGGTATTATTTTGGATGCTGTTCTAATATTTTCCCTACATTGACCAAAAAGTACAAAATCAATGTCTGTTAGTTATTCAGAAAAAATCATCGCCTATGATTGAGGAATTGTGTTATGTAAAGGTGAGTTGTAAATAATTGTCATTCATAGAAGGTATAGTCCTTAAAAGCAGGCCTGTGTCTACTTTATCTCTGTAGCCCTTACATAACTTTTACAATTCCTGGCAGATAGATTTTAATTCTTTGTTGAAAGAATGAATGAACCAATGAATGAATCAACTAACTTTTACCAACTATATTTTCTTAGGGAATTTAAGTCTACAAAAAACTGCCTCCTCCACCATGGACTAATCATATTAGGTTTCCAGTTGAAGGAATCAGCAAATAGAAAGACAGTCAATAGTAACCTGAAAAGGATGTTTGAGGAGCATCAAGAAAGTTAGTATAGTGGAACAAAAGGGATTTAGCAAGATAAGCAGCATCTAGACTAGGTAGCCCTTTGTAGACTATGAAATTGTCTAATAAGCTATTGGAGTTTTTGATAAAAAGAGTGACATAATCTGGTCCATGCCACTCTGTGATATTCTGACAGTGGATGAAAAATAAAAGGAAGGGGGAATAGAATAAAGAGATAAGTTAAGGGCGGGGGAAAACATTGTCCAAGAAGGAGATGTTGATGACTTAAAATAGTGGTAGCAGTGCAGATGATCTTAAATAGTCAATAAGGGAATTTATTTTTAAGTTGAATGGACTAGTCTTGACTGATGGATTGAATGTTGATGTGAGAGAAAGAGATGAGCCGATGATGATCAACTAGAATTTATTTTTGAAGACATGGACAGGACAGGAGAGGAGTGGTCTGGAGAAAAATCTCAATGGTTTAATTTTGAACAAATTAAATGTGAGACTCCCATGAGTGTTGTTTAAGATTGAGACTCTAGAATTTTACTGCTCCACTACTTACTAGCTGGGCAAGTGGCTTAACATTTTTGTGTCTTATTTATATCTTCTACTAAATGTAATTATTATTATTTTTTAACACCTTTATTGGAGTATATTGCTTTACAATGTTGTGTTAGTTTCTGCTTTATAATGAAGTGAATCAGCTATACATATACATATATCCACATATCTCCTCCCTCTTGAGTCTCCCTCCCACCCTCCCTATCCCATCCATCTAGGTGGTCACAAAGCACTGAGCTGATTTCCCTGTGCTATGTGGCTGCTTCCCAATAGCTATCTATTTTACATTTGGTAGTGTATATATGTCCATGCCACTCTCTCACTTTGTTCCAGCTTACCCTTCCCCCTCCCTGTGTCCTCAAGTCCATTCTCTACGTCTGCAAAATGTAATTATAATGAAAGGACTTGCCTCCTAAGGTTGTTGTGAGAATTAAATTAGTTATCCATATAAAAATCTAGGAATAGTTTCCCGCATACTGTAGAAATTTATTATCATCCAAATAGAAATGCAGACAATGGTTATGAGTTTGGAACTCAAGAGGAAGTCAGAAATTCAGCTATAGATAGGATTTAAAGCCATAGGAACAGAAAAGACCACATAAAATGTGAGTGCACGTAAGGGAAGAAGAGAGCCAAAGACAGCCTGTTATATTATTCCGAGATTTCAAGTTTGGGAAGAAGAAAAGGAGTTAGCAAGTGAGACTTGGAAAAGGCTGCCAGTGTGGCTGGAGGAAAACCAGGGGTGTATGATGTTCTAGATGCCAAGAAAAGTATTGCTAAAGGGAAGGCGGTTTTATTGGCTGGAGATTAATACACGGACATTGGATTAGGAAAGATGGAAGTTGTTGCCAACCTGGTCGTTCAACTTTCCGAGGAGTCATTGAAATGGAAACTCAAATAAAGTGACTCAATGGGAGAAGAAGTAAAAAGAAAGCAGAGTCAATCAGAGTAAACTTTTCTTTGAGAACTTTTGCTTTTTGTGGAACAGATAAGTGTGGTAGGAAACTGGAGGAGGATGGTGATTGAGGGTGAATTTTTATTCAGATGGGAGATATTTCACCATGTTTGCAGGTTGATGGTAATGATCCAACTATAGACATTAAGGGAATTTTCTCAGTCTCCGTTGTATTGCAACAAATTTGAAACGGAATGAATGTACATTTGAATAAAAGGAATTGCAACCTCCAAATAGAGAAGCAGCAATTACCCATAAAGAGTAAAACTAAGATTTTAATTATGCTACTTTCCATAGCCTATTTATATAAACAAGAAAGAGGATCTTTGTTTATAACATAAAGAATGTGGGAGTGATATCGTATGGAAGTATTTTATGGTATTACTGTTTGTAGTCTTTTAAGAAAGAGACAAATGTATCTTTTATTACTAA
The DNA here is from genome assembly GCF_937001465.1 of Orcinus orca. Lineage (NCBI taxonomy): Eukaryota > Metazoa > Chordata > Mammalia > Artiodactyla > Delphinidae > Orcinus > Orcinus orca. Next base: position 95,006,902 of record NC_064565.1, read on the forward strand.
GTGAAAAAGATCATTTTATTCTTATATAGAACAAAATTAAGTCATAAAGTATAGTTTTGTTTTTAATGTATAATAATAAGCAAGAAATTGGCCCATTTATTTCAGATTCTCTACTCAAGTCGTGCATTCTAGCCAGACCTAATCATTCGTACTTTCTCCCAACAAAGTTCTACATTCTTCATAAATGTGGCTAATAAGCTTCCAGGATCCTTGCAACTCAAGAATGTATGATTATACAACTCCCCAATATTTTTTCCACTTTTTTCATAAAACTAGTTCAACAGATTTTTAATGATTCGCTGACAACTAACCTCTTTCAAAATTGTTTCTGATTAGCATCAGTCCGTTTAATGGTTTGTCATTGCTCCATATTTTCTAGTCCTTAACATTTGCAGTAATAAATGTGATCATTTATATTTTTGGTGGGCTCTTCCTAAGAGTTTTATGTTGCTTTCTTATAAATGAATGAATAATACTAATACTGAAAGAGTGAAGAATGCCATGTTAAGGTGGTGTAGTTTATGTATAGGCACAAAACATCTGAAGGGTGGCCATGATCTAAATTTTTCCCCAGAAAACTGTCTTGGAAATTGGGCTTTTTATCATGGGGAAGCTTGAAGGAGAGATTAAGGATTGTTGTTGTGACCATAATTGTTCCGAAAAAAATTTTTTAAGAATAACTATTGCTTTCAAAGAGTAGTATCCTGTCCATCATCACAACCACATTCATTCATTGTTTTCAACATTTATTGACCACCTAGAATATTAACTCTATGTGGGATGTCCAATAAAAAATTGAAAATTGAGAAAAGACTCAATCATCGTTATCAAAAAGTTAATTGTCTAGTGGGAAAGAAACATTATACATTGTTGCAGCCCCAACTGACAAATCTTATAAATAATGATGTAAAGTGTTCAGTAGGGAGAGAAAAATGGGGATTTATATTATAATAGTAATATCAAGACAACAGGAAAGGAAGCTTCCTTGAGAAAATGATCCTTTCCTTAATTTTGAAGAATTAGAAGTAAGCTAGATAACAAAATAAACCCAAGAAAGGAACATAACTCTACAAGTAATTAATTCTATATTCTGTGTCAGAGATAATACACATGAACACACAAAGCGAGAGCGAGAAAAGTGTGTGTGTGTGTGTGTGTGTGTGTGTGTGTGTGTGTGTTGAGGGCTGGCGAGGAGGGGAGTGGAAGAAGCTAGAGAGGATTTTCAGGAGGGATCTTATGTATTAAGCTATGTGCATTCCATCCTGAATGCTATGCGGGTGATATCAAGGGATTTTAAGGAGAGAAGTAATAGGATCATGCTCGCTCTCTGAACGTAGCCATGGAGGCAGTGTTTGGAGGAGGTCTGGCATGCATCAGGCAAGCTCTGGGCCTCCTACATTGTCGGTCACGTCAGAGTAACAGGTTACATTAGGACAGTAGGAGAGAACCAGGCATTGTCTGTAAAACATGCAAGTTGTATATGATTCTTGGCCATTAGGAGAGTAAAAACACATTTTCTTCTTAAGAAAAAAGCCAGTGAGGTTTTCCCTCTTTTCTCTTGTAGACTATATTAGTTTCATATTGCTGCTATAACAAATTACCTCAAAGTCTCTGTTGCCATGTAAGGTAACATATTCACAGGTTCCAAGGTTTAAGGTGTGGAAATCTTTGGACGGCCATTACTCTGACTACCACACTGATATCTGTGAATCATTGAGACCCCCCACCATAGCTGTGAAATAAGACTAAATTCCATGTCTTTGTTGACATGAACCAGACTGAGATCCTGTTAGTGTTTTGTTCTGTCCTTCTTTAGCCGTATGATAGGCTCATTCACTGATTTCACATAAATAGAAGAAAGAGGCTATTTTTGCTACTATAAAACCTTTCAACCTCCTTTGCCCATCTACAAGGTAAACATGGGTTGCTGTGTCAGAATCCATTTTATACGAGCAGTTTTCAGTGATGTATATTAGACAAGTGAAAGATTGGGGTCAAAGCATGTTGGTCATTGAATAGGGTTTATTGAAAATATCCCCTAATTGAAATTTGCTATGCAGATTGCTTCCAAGTAAAATCCATGCCAATAAGTTACAATACATACCAGAAAATTATTCCTTCTTTCTAAGCCTCTCAATAATGCAGGGAGTAATATCCATGCTCTCTATATTATCTTCACTTGCCAGATAATGTGGTAGAGGAATAAAAAACTTAAGAATTTGCCAATCACAGTGCATGCAGAATCAGCACCAACACTATACTGTGTTAACTAGCCTGCTAATGTTCTGCTCTAAGACTTGTGAATCATTTTTTCCTTTTTTATTTAACCATGTCTCCCTGTTAAAAAAAATTTTTTTAACTGTACTATCTGATTGTACTACTTTAACTCCTGACACATAATCAGAAAGTATTACTTGGACTTTTTTAACCATGAAAGCAAACAAACACTGCTTAGCAGTCCCCAAAGACATTCTCAATCCTGCTGAAGAAAAATAACGATTTAGATCTTAGCCTTTCAAAGTCATTTCTCTCCCTGAGCTCACGTTTATCTGAAAATGAATACAGTTTGGACATGTTACCTATGATAAATATGGAATATTTTGTAGGTGGTGTTACAAGGCAGGTATACTTTATGATTTAAGTTTTGTAGGTTGCCATCTGTGTCTTTCTATTTATTGAATAAAGTACTCAAACATTTAGGTGAGATGTATATATATATACACACACACACAGAGGTTTATCATTTTCACATTTGCTGAATAAGAATATTGGATTTGTTGTTTGCATTTATTCTCTTGGTAAGCCTTCTCTTTAGTATGCTTAGGTGAACTGATTTTTAAGATATGCGATGATTTCCTTATGTTGCTGCCCAGCACTGGAGTAAATTAGATCCTAAAATCAGGAGACATACATCTGTCATTGGCTTTGAGAAGGGTTTAAAGAATCTTTTCCTGACAAATCATAATTACTGATGACTGCTTATTTTATGCAAATTTTGACACACATGGGAGTATTAATGTGGCAATGCCCTCAATGAAACCGTACAGCTGCTACTGAAAGGGCAAAATTGTGAACAATATGATGCCTCTTAATGGTCTACTGGCCAAGTCAGTGATTGGAATGCTCCCATAGGACTGATTCAGTATCACAGAGGAGAGGTTGATAAAAACAAACCCACAACATTTTGTTAATTTGTATGTGGAATTAATTATGAATACTTACAATCAGATAACTCCAATTTTAAATGTGTTTCACAAAGGTTTTAAAATGCTTATCTCTGAGGCTCTGATTTAATTAATAAACCCTTCTATATTTCTATAGTTTTTGTGGTATTAAAGATGAAATCAATATTGATTTCTCTGTTCTATTGCATTTTCTGAAACACCTATCTGTATTTTAGCAGTTTCACCTAAACTTACCTCTGACTGTATTGCTATTGCACTGTTGATGCCTAGCACTAGAATAAAAAAGATAGTGCACGTGTGTGTGTGTGTGTGTGTGTTTTAAACTTATGTTAAACTCTCTATTAGTAAGGATGCAGAATTAGTTGGCTGCTAAGGTAAAGACCAAATAACAACTGTATATAACACAGAAATGAATTTCCCACTCAGTAACTGTCCAAACTTAAGCAGTGTGTGACAGGTTTTGTAGCTGCAGTTTTGGTGATCTAGGTTCTTTCTCTCTTGTTCTGGCATTCTTACCATGCAAGTTCCATTTTGTAGTTTAAATGACTCTTCTAGCAATATCATGAGGAAGGAGAGAGGGACAGTGGAGGGCACAAAATTTCATTTAAAAAGCATGAACAAGAAGTTTCTTATATCACTTCCTCTCCTCTCCCATTAATAAGACCTTAATCATATGACCACACCAAGCTGCAAGAGAGACTAAGAAATATAGTCTTTAGCATAAGCCCTTCTACCATTAAAATTTCTCTTACAAAAGGAAGAAGAGGAGAAAAGATATTGGTACCCAATCAACAGCCTCTGCCATATACTCTAAAATTACTTTGGAGGGCTTTGAAAATTGCAATGTGGAGGAAATCCAAAGACATAGTATCATGCCTATGAAAGTTATATCATTGCAAAATAGGGCTATCTTAACCAAGTTCTTCCTTTCCCTTCTCTTTTCCTCTAACTCATCTCCTCATGTCCTTCATTATTTTATCAGCTTCTATATGCCAGCTATCGTCTTATGTACTAAAGTTCAAAAGGTATTTTCTCTCTCAATAGTCATATAGGGGTAAAGCAATAGTTTAGGACAATATGGTATTATTTTAGCAATATGCTGTAGAGACAGAGAACTAAAACTTCCTAGGTGGGTCAGGAAAACATCACCAATAGGTGACACTTGAATTTGATCTTCAAAATGGAATAAGAGTTGCTATCTAATGCTCAGCCCTGTTTATTCCCTTTGCTTGGTTGAGCTCTGATTTGATCTAAAGAACTTATCGGTAGCTAGGGTACTGAAGACTGGCACTATAGACACTAGTACTGCTCCCCATTATTTCCAGTTTTTCTACTTCCAGGCATGAATTAGTATTGTACTTATACCCTCAAATTTAGAAGTGGCCACGTGACTTGCTTTGGCCAAGATATGTGAACAGAACTGAGAAGTTATTACTTCCAAGTGGATGCATTTATAAGCTGGTCCATGATTCTCCATCTCGCTCTTGCCCTGCTGCAGTGGCTGTGAACGCACAGCTTGATATGGAGTTACAGAGCTAAGCTATCATCTGCAGGTCAGCGATCCTGGATAATTGCCCACATCTGAAGCATGCTCCCCAGAGAAATAATTTTTTTCTGCTTTAAGACACAGAAATGTGTGGGTTGTTTGTTAAGAAACATAACACAACCTAATCTAGCCAATTCATTTAATGATCAAGTAATCCTGCTATCCATTCCTCTCACATGCTCCATCTTTCATACTCTTTTGTCCAATGATGAGGTTATAGTGGTGATGTATGATTAAGGGCAGAAAGTTAGAAAGTTTTGGATTTCCTCAATAAAATAAATTCTTATTTATATTTAGATAGTGAATGTTTTTATTAGCTAAACCCAATGATTTATTTTTCTTTATACAAGTCATTGGGATTCATTTTATTTTTTTAATTTATTTTTTAATATAATTTTATTTTATTTATTTTTCGCTGTGCTGGGTCTTCATTGCTATGCACAGGCTTTCTCTAGTTGCGGTAAGCAGGGGCTACTCTTCGTTGCAGTGCGTGGGCTTCTCATTGCAGTGGCTTCTCTTGTTGCGGAGCACAGGCTCTAGGCTCGCGGGCTTCAGTGGTTGTGGCACACGGGTTCAGTAGTTGTGGCTTATGGGCTCAATAGTTGTGGCTCTTGGGCTCTAGAATGCAGGCTCAGTAGTTGTGGCTCTTGGGCTCTAGAGCACAGGCTCAATACTTGCAGCTCACAGGCTTAGTTGCTCTGCGGCATGTGAGACCTTCCCAGACCAGGGATCGAACCCATGCCCTTGCATTGGCAGGCGATTCTTAACCACTGCACCACCAGGGAAGTCCCAGGGATCATTTTAGACTGGTAGATTTTGAGTTATTCTCTTTAAAAGAAAATAGTGTAAAATTTTTTTTATTCATCCAATCAGAAGGCAAAATACATGACATTCACTCAAAACACTATAAGTGATGTCAGAATCATGGAGACATGGGATGCTCCCTTTGGCTCTCCCCTTCAATATACAACCTGTAAAAAATCCATAGCTCAGCAAAGGTACCTCTGCCTAACACACAGGATGCCAGAGAATTCCACAAACCTGTACGTCTAAATGGGGGGGGGGGATGGAATACATGAAGGAGGAAGAACTGGGAGAACAGCAAAGGTGGTGCCTGTGATCCCAGAGCCCCGGCATCAGCAGCTGAGCCTGCAGCCCCACAGAACCCAGTAGCATGAGAGGAGGCAGGATACTGGCTTCCCAGCCTCAGTGACACCTGTGGCCACAGGGAAACAGACAGCAAAGGCAGTGGGGCCTGCAACCCAGTCCATCTAGTTGTGGAGGCATCTGCAACTCCCCCCGCCATACCCCCTCCAGCAGCAGCAACCACAAACCAGACAAAGACAGAGATACTCATGACATGAGACATGTCTCATGACATGTCAGAGATACTCATGGCCATGACAGAGATACTCATGGCCCCAGCAACCTCCCAACCCTCCCTTCCCCCTGCTGGGGCAGATCCTGTTGTCAACTACAAATTGGCACTTGCCATTGGCACTTGCTGTCTACCTTTACAAGGATTAAATCATGTGCTTCTGACTTTCAACAGCCCCTGAAAGGAGTTCAGGGTGGAGAGTGGAGATGAGGCACTCTGTGCTCTGGGAAAAACTGGCAGAACAGATCTTCAGATAGTTAGATATTTCCAGGAGCTGATTTTATGAGTCCAATTCTTGTATCTCCTCATATCTAGAAAAGCACTAAAATCCTTCATGGTGACGACTGCTCCCCATGACTAGCAGAAACCTTGTATAGAAAAATATGTGCTTGATTGCATGTACTTCCCCTTCACCAAAATCACTTATATACTGACCTTTCCCCCTACCTCTTTGGAGCAATTTCTCACAGCTATCTGAAATGCTGTCTCCCGGGCTAGAGTCCTCATTTTGCCCCAAATAAAACTTAACTCACAACTCTCACCTAGTGCATTTTTTTAAGTCGACACTGTAACCCAGAAGACCCCAGACATGGCAGAGTCACTCGCCATCCTGGTTTCTCAGGTAGTGACACCAGCAACACTGGCAGTAGCAAGTCACCAGTGACCCTGGAGACAAAAGCACCAACTATGAGGGCATATTGTGACACCTCTGACAGAAGGGGTGAAGGACAGAAAGTGATGACCCTCAAATATAACCAGAGGTAGCTCAGGTAAGAAAAACCAAAAGCTTGTGCTCTATCTCCACCTAATGGAAAACCAAATACAGACTTCTAATTACTAACCAGTTGAATCATTAGAATCAAGTAAGAAAAACAAGTTTTATCTGAAGAAGAAAGATATTCACTACTTCAAATATGCTGGCAGGAAAAAACTCATCAAGCTCCATGAAGAACCATGGTAACAAAATATCACAAAAAGAAAATGACAGTTCTCCAGGAACCAAACTTAAAGTCACAAAATATTGTGATCTAACTGATAGAGAATTCAAAATAGCTGTTCTGAAGAAACTCAGTGAGTTACAAAAAAAAACAAAAAAAAAAAAAACAAAACTCAGAAAGGCCGTCAAAGACCGCAGGAATAAAATTAATGAACAAAAGGAGTACTTTACCAAAGAAATTGAAACTTTAAAAAAGAACCAAAAGAAATTCTGGAGCTGAAGAACTCAATAAATGACAGGAAGATCACATGAGAAAACATTGGAAATAGAGCAGAGCATTTGGAAGAGAGAATTAGTGAGCTCAAATATAGAAATCTAGAAATGATACAGGTAGAAGAGGAGAAGAAATTAAGATCTTTAAAAAATGAAGAAATTCTATGACAATTATCCGGCTCTGTTAGGAAGGGCAACATTAGGATAATGGGCATCCCAGGAGAAGAGATGGAGAAGAGAGTGGAGATTGTATTTAAAGACAATATCTGAGAACTTCCCAAACCTGGGGAAGGAACTGAATTTGCAAGTCTATGAAGCTAAGAGAACATGTAATTACCTGGACACAAAAAGACCTTCTCCAGGACACATTATATTAAAACTGTCAAAAGTCAATGACAAAGAATTTTAAAGGCAGCCAGGGAAAAAGGATGGTAGCCTACAAAAGAACCCCCCATTACTCTATCAGGAGAAAGCTCTGCAGAATCTCTATAGGCCAGGAGAGAGTGGAATGATATACTCAAAATACTGAAGGATAAAAAACTGTCAGCTAAGAATCCTCTGCCCAACAAAGTTATCATTCAGATATGAAAGAGAAATAAAGATTTTCCTAAACAAACAAACAAAGCTGAGGGAGTTAATCGAAACTAGACCTGCCTTACAAGAAATGTTGAAAGGAGCTCTTCTGCCTGAAACAAAAAGACAAAAGTACACAAAACTTTGAGTAAGGTAATAGAATCAGAAAATTACAACTCTATATCGGAATAGGTTGTTAAATACTTAATTATAGGATAAAGATTAAAGGGAAAAAATAGTTACTATAGCTACTTCGATTTGTTAATAAACTCACAGCATAAAAAGAGATAATTTGAGACAATAAAAACATAAAAGGGGAAGAGGAAAAGGACAGAACCAGTCTAGGCAAATGAAGATAAGATGCAATCAGCAGAAAAAAGGACTATTTTATCTATGAAATGTTTTATACATGGTAACCACAAAAAATAAATATAGAGTAGAGAAACAAAACATTAAAAATGAGGAAACTGAGGAAAACATCATAGAAAACCACCAAACTGAAACGGCAGACAGAAACACAAGGAAAAAGAAACAATGGAACAAATGGAATGTCTGGAACAAAAGGCAAAGTGAGTCTCAAAATCACTTAGGAGGGGTTAGGAGAGTATTAGAATAAAAGTGCAGACAGAATGCTAAAGGGGACCTGAAGGGGACTTCACTAGGTCCAGGTGTGTCTTGTGGTGCTCTATTGGGACTTAAAATCAATGGATGTTTGACCTCCTAACAGAGAAAATTCAGCTCTATCTTTATAGTCAGCTTTCAGAGAGTTAAATGATTGTCAACTTCACTTATGTTAAAAGTACTTGTGCCATTTGTTAGTATCTGTTGGTATCTTTCAAACAATCACTGTCACCCTGCAAAAACTACCCACAGAGAAGTCTCATATTACAACAATCTGCAAACATGTATAGAATTGCATAAATGAAAACTTATCCTTTATTTCATATTAGGTTTATTTACATAATATTCTAAATTTAAACACATAAATGGTCCAGTCAGTTTGGTGGAGGAACATTTGATTTACAAAAACAGAGACATATATGTTTATTATTGTTGTTATTCATTTAAAATATTCATGGTTAATACAATTAAAGAGTAGAGTAGGATGAACTATAAAGTCTGACAATGGATTAATATATGCAAAATTCAGCATAGTTGATTTAGGATGTGATTAAGGAGAAGGGGTTTCAATTATTTTAAAGTTTTATTTCTCAAGCTGGATGGAGGATTGATACTTGGTTTTGTAGTAATATTCTTTATACCACTTTGAGTATCTGAAGTGTTTCTTATAATTAAAAACATAATCTCACATTCTCCCTATCCCCCTTTCCCTATTTTATTTTCCAAATGTTTTAGAAGTTAAAAAGAAAAGAAAAACATGGAGATAGTAAATCACTTTAAAAAATTTGCTCCAATCTTTTTTTTTTTACTTTGAATTCGTTTCCTCATGTTTTCAGCTACTTCTGAACACATTTGATCAATTTTGATGTAAACATGCCATTATTTTGTTGTTGCTGTTATCAAAATATCAGGAAAATTGCTTTGATAAAGTGAAATTAAAAGCCACATTGTGGAATTATAATAATAATGTAAACAAAAGTGTACATTCTAACTCTATATAGATACTTTTGGAAGAAAGTAGTGATTTGAGGTTTAAGAGCCTGAATTAACTGCAATAACTTTATTTTCCTTTGCCATTTTAGATCAAAACAGCGATATCACTTGTTCAGAAAGAGTATGTCGTTTCTATTTTCATTTCACTGTTTTCGTCTGTTCATCTGCTCTCATCAGCTGAAAAGCCATATAATAGGTTATGTCTTCCGATGACAGATTACTTCAGTTAAATTTGTCCTGTGGACTAAAATAAATGGGTCATGTTTTGAATGTTTATGAAAAAACTGCAGATAGTGATATTTTAAGTGTATTTTCTTGTATTAAGTTGTGATTTACAATGTCTTGTTATGCATATGAAAAGAAAAGGGCTTTTCATTTCCACCTGTGTTTGTTTCTTAGGTGAAACCTGATTGCTCTGTTTACAGTTTTTGTACCCTCAAAGTATGTACCTCTCTAAGTTCAGGTCTTTTTTGGAAAAGAAGGGTCAGAACTTGTCACAGAGCCACAAGACATGTCAGATTTCAGGCCATTTCTCTGAGCTTATTTGGGTGTAAAGCATGCACATTTGCATGGTGACCTTTGCAAAACCAAACAAAGAAGGTGACATGAGGGTCATTTCCTAAGCCCAGCTGATGAACTGATTATTCCCCAAAACATGGTAGTCTGAATAACAATGAAGAGTGGAAAGTTCACTTCAAATCCTGTGGGGAACAATAAATCCCTGAAGTAGATTTTTAATAAACCAATTGTATATTACAATCAGTATTTTAATTGTTCATTACTGAACCGCTCAATGCCAAGAGATCAAATTGTTTGCCACAAAGAGGTATTGTCAAGCCTTCAAATATAGTACTTTAATTTCTAATTATATTTCTTTGTCTCTGAACTATTGTTCTTTAAAGAGTCCTTTTTTATTGGAGGAGGGGAGGGAGTGATAAACAAAATTTTTCCTGAACATTTGTAGTAAAGAAAATTTGCAGACGTTTTCACTTAAGCTTTATTTGTTTTCTAGAGCAAACTGGTGTGTAAGTGAATTAAGAATATTTTTAGTATTATTATCTCCCCATTTGTATAATTTCTATAAGAGCATCTGGCATAATATATTGAGATAGGTATCATTGTAGCTGGTTTCCATGGAAATGCTTTTGACAATATTCCAGTAGGTAAATCTTCCCTATCAGAGCAAATTCAAAAGAGGAGGAAAACAATTTACACTTGGGACTTTTACATTCAATCGACTCACTCAGCTTTTAAACTTATCTATGCCTCCATGCCTAAAGGTAACGTCTAAACTCGACATGTATGATAAAAGAGGATACGATTTTACATACTTGGTGATTTGACATTGATTATTAACTGATTGACTAAAGTTGAATAATGTTAACATCAAATGATTATTTTTGATTTATATTCCTGACAACTGTTTTACATTAATTAGCTGTATTAACAACTGTATTAGCAGTTTCATTTAAATATTGATCAATCTGGCCTAGTTAAACAATTATCAATGAGAATTTCATATAATTGATGTCTGTGTTCCAAAATCTTATTCTGTGAAAAAAAATAAATAAAAGATGAAAGTATTCATGGTTCCTGAGTATTACATTTGTTTAGTATTAAAGAAAGAGAGTGGAAGGGAAGGACAATAATCTTGTTGCATTGATAAAGTAGAATAACCTTCCTTTTTAATATTCTGCTGGTATATAATCCCATATCTCCCTGAATTTTCTGACAGTTCTCTGTGGTGTCTGGTCTATGTCCTCAATCAGCCTACACCTTTAATTTCAATGTGCAATGAAATTCTCTCCATGGTCCTCCTCTTTTTTTCAAGTTACATTCTTTCTAGGCAGTCTTATCTACTCCTCTTACCTCAACTGATAACACCCAGGTGTATATCACAACCCTCTCTTTCGCGTTTTCATCTAATAATGTAAATTATTTATTAGCTGCTTTCAACTGATTCTATCACAGGTATCCTATACTCATGCACGAAAGCAGGCTCCATTATCTTATTCTGAAATTCTCTTCCTTTATTTTCTTTCATGCTAGTGGGATCAATACTCAACTAGTAAATCACATAGAAAATTTCTCCTTCTTTTCCTTATCTACTCCTTTCCCCAGGATCCAATAAGTCATCAAGTACTGTCTATTCAACCCAATAAATATATCGTGAATCCATATTCCATTCTACATTCCAACCACTAAATTAATTTTCTCCCTCATTATTTCTGACTATATTATTGCAAGAACATTCTAAATCTGTCGGTTCTTTTAATTCTAATTAAATCCCTGACCAATAGGAAAAATTCCAAACTCCTTAGCATGTTCAAACTACCTCACCATACATTTCCAGACTCATTCCCTATGACCTTTTCCACTTATCCTACACTAGTCACATTAGAAAGTGTAACTTTGACAAAGAATTATTTCTCCACAAAATATTTCCCAAACTGTACTCCATGGACAGAATTGATTGTTTTTTCCTCAATGCTGCCACTGTCTTTTGAACAGTATTTAGTTAAGTATTCTTGAATAAAAGAAGGATTTAAGGCTCTAAATTTCCTTTTAAACATAGCTTTAACAACGTAACACAAATTGCCATATGTTGAATTTGCATTATCTTCCAATAAAAATATTTTCAATCTTCTATTTTTCTTTACTTTTGATACAAGAGTTATGTAGAAGTTTGGAAATATATTGCTTAATTCATAAATATTTGAGACTTTTCAATTTTCTTTTAGAATTGATTTCTAGCTTAATTCCCCTGGGGTCAGATAATTATTCTGAATAATTTCAGTCATCAAAAATTTGTTCAGGGGCTTCCCTGGTGGCGCAGTGGCTGAGAGTCCACCTGCCGATGCAGGGGACACGGGTTCGTGCCCCGGTCCGGGAAGATCCCACATGCCGCGGAGTGGCTGGGCCCATGAGCCATGGCCACTGAGCCTGCGCGTCCGGAGACTGTGCTCCGCAAGGGAGAGGCCACAACAGTGAGAGGCCCGCATACTGCAAAAAAAAAAAAAAAAAGAAAAAGAAAAATTTGTTCAGATATTTTTATGGACAATTTTGGTAAATATTCCATGTACACTTGAAAAGAATGGGTACTCCTTCATTATTGGGTGTAACATCTTAGATACTTCAATTAGGTCAAGTTAATTATGTTGCTTTATATATCATTACTGATTATGTTGTCTGCTTGTCTCATCAGTTGCAGGAAGATATGTATTAAAATTATGGATTAAGTTGTATATTTGCTAATTTCTCATTTTAGTTCTGTCATTTTTCCTTTTATATTTTAAGGCTATATTAGATGGAACATACAAATTTGATTTTTAGAAGCATCTCTTGCCTTAAAATTAACGTGTTCTTATATTAGTACAGCAAAAACAGGTTGATTTTGGTTTGTGTTTGCAAGGTTCATATTTTTCTATTCTTTTACATTTAAGATCTTTGTCCTTATAGTGAGGGGTGTCTCTTGGAGGCAACAAATGTATAGCTGTTTTCTTTTTTTCTTAATTCAGCCTAAAATTCTTAATGTCTTAATTAGAATATTTATATTATTTACATCCATTATAATTATGGACATATAGGTTTATATCTACCATCTTACTATTTATTCTCTATTTGTTCCACTTGTTCTAGCTTCCTTTTTCTTTCCTTTTGAGCCTTCATTTGGTTTAATCAATTATTTTCGATCATCCCTATTGTTTCCTCTATTAGCTTGTTGGATTTACATTTTTCACTCTTTCTTTAGTTATTAATCTAGAAATCACAACATATATTTTGACATATAACATAGCCGCACATCTACCATTTTCCAGATAAGCTAGACCCTTAGAAGACTTCATATTTTTTCATTCTTCTTCCATTGATGTAATTTTTGTCATGCATTTAATTCTACCTATAATTGAATCTCACAAAACAGTGTTATTTTGTTTTTATGGTCAATATTTCTTTAAATTTATCCACATATGTACTCTTTTTATTGATCTTTATTCTTTTCTATACTTCTATTTTTCTGTATAGATCTGTTTTTCTTCTAAAGGAATTAAATTGTTTTGGTATTGCATTTACTTTGGGTCTGCTGCAATAAATTATCTTGGTTCTAGAAATATCTACATTTTCCCTTAGTTTTGAAGAATAATTTAACTGAATACAGACATCTAGATTAGAGGTTGTGTGTGTGTGTGTGTGTGTGTGTGTGTGTGTGTGTATGTGTGTGTGTGTGTATATGTGTTAACCCCCCAAAACAGAAGATATTTTATAGTCTCTGGCAACCATTGTTTACGTTGAGAAATTTGCTATTAGAGTTATTGTTCATTTAAAGATAAAGTTTTTTCTCTGCTTTCAAGATTTTCTTTCAGTTTCAACAGTTTTAATATGATACCCTTAGTAATTTATTTTCATCTGCCTAATTATAACTCATTTCTTTTCTTTCCTTTTTTTCCCTGCTTGGGGTTCTTAGACATTTTGAATCAGTAATCTTATGTCATTCAACAGTTCTGGACTATTTTCAACTTTTATCTATCAAATATTTTTATTCCATTCTCTCTTCCATCTCATATTCTGGGACTTCTATTACATGTATGTTAGATCTTTTTGCCTGTTTTCTTTTGCACTTTGAACTCTATTTTGCCATTTTTTTTCCTCCATGCTTCTGTTGGATGCTTTCTACTGACCTGTCTTCTAGTTCACTCTCTCTCTCTTTGTATTGTCAATTCTAATGTTGAACCCATCTATTTAATTCTTACTTCAGTTTTTGTAGTTTTCAATTTCAGAATTTGAATTTGAATTTTTAAATAGATTCTTGTGCTCTAGTGAAATTCTTAACCTTGTTATTTATGTTTTTGAATGTTTTAATCACAGTTATTGTAAAAATTCACTGGTGGTAACTCCAAAATCTGAACCACGCGTGGGACTGTTTCAATTGTTTATTTTTGGTCTAGTCTTTGTGTGTTTGTGCATGTGTGTGCTTGGTAATTTTTTTTAAATCGCATCCCAGACATAGTGTAAGAAAACTCATAAAGGATCTAGATAGTTTTACTTTCTCTGGAGAGAAAGCCTGAGATGGACAACTATTGTAGGGATAATTCACTTTAATAACTAGGGAATTAGTTGTCTTCATCTGGTTTCAAATTTTATAAGCCTAGGCTTAAATCTCATTCACCCTCACTTCTAGAATGTTGTTGCTCTCCTGGGGTCTCAGTTGAATCCCTCAGTGTTTATATGTGCTCCTCCTTACTTGTATGGTCCTGAGCTTCAATTTGTTTCCCCAAAACTACAAGCTTGATAAAAGTTCTGCTGTGTTTTCCAGTCTTTCTTCTCTTGCCTTTCTACAATTTAAGAATAAGCCCATGTTTCATTGAGAAAACCAGCCCAGAGAGTCAGGCTCAATTCTCTGCCCTTCCCTTCTCTCTAAGGTCTCCAGTCCCCAAGTCCTAGCTAGTTATCTTGGCAGTCCCAGGTTCAATTTTTATCCCTCAAACTCTGAGATTTGTGAAATCTATGCCAGTTTTTCTGCCTTTTACTCTAGGCTTCTTAAGTCTAAGTAAATATTTGGCCCCCTTGAATAAGCTTCACTTTCCTGTGAGATATTGATCTTTGAAGTCCCAGCTGCCTCAGAAGCTCTCTAACTTTTCTAGTTATTTTAGATAAAGGCATTAATTACAATGTCATAGTCATGACCTAAATCCTAGATGTCAATTTTTTTTAGTGCTTTTCATGTATCTATTGAGATAACCATATAGTTTTATATATTTTTAAGTTGGTAAATTACATTACTCAATTATAATATTAATATGTTCTTGTGTTCCTGAATTAAACCAAACTTGAATATATACTTTTTCTTTTTTTTCTTTGGTGGATTTGGTTTGGAATTGTTTATTTAATTTTTCTTTCTTCTCTGGAAGAGTTTATATAAAACTGGAATTATCTTTTCCCTTACTCTTTGTTAAAGCTAATTTTGGGGGGTAGATTTTAAACTGTGGATGTAATATCTTTACATGGTTTTCAGTTTATTTGGCATTACTAATTCCTTGTGATCAAAAAGTTATATTTTTTAAAGAAATTATGCATTTTGTCTAGTTTTCAAATTTATTTGAACAATGTTATTCTTTGATTTTTTTACTTTTGCTTTTATCTTTTTTTTTAATAAAACTTATTACAGTTAAGTTATTTTTTTTTCATTATGTCAGATAATTCCTATATACCAGTTCAGACACTCTTGGCCTCAAATATCTCTGGTGCCTTGGACCACTTTTGTCTAGCTGCTGCAGTGACCAACTCTACATGGGAGTTGACCAACTTCATGCAGGTTCAAATTTCCAGTGCTTTGTCTAAGTACTTCCTGCCTCTTGCTCTAGGTTACCGTTTGTGCTGAGTTGTGGGAATTTATAGATCTATAACTGGGACCTATGAATAGATAGCTGAAAAGGGAAGATAAAGGGGCTAAACTTAAACCTAACATCTAGTAGGTTTTAGGTTTAAGTTTAGCCCCTTTATCTTCCTTTTTCAGCCAGTAGATATAGCTCTCTATTTTTACCTCTCCCTTTTAGGAAGGACTATCATGAGATGCAGTTTATAAGACTTCTGAGAAATGATCTATGGGATAAAACAATTCAATAATACAACCTCACCTGTGTCTCCTCTTTGGCTGCTTCAATACCCTTGTCCCTCACTCCTGTTCCCTGGGATCACATTCCCTAGTAAAAAATAAGCACATTTAGCCACTGTCTTAGGCCCTGATTTCAAGGTATGACCAAACAGTCTTTTCAAAGAACCAGCTTCTGGATTTGTCAAGCCTCTTCATTGTACTTTTAATAATTTTTGGCTTTTATATTTGTAATTTTCTTCTTTCAATATTCTTGTGATTTTATTCTCTTGTTTTTATTCAAACTTTTAAAATTGAATAATTTGTTAGTTTCAGACTTTCTTATTTTCTAACTTAGGTGTTTATTGCTATAAATTTTCTTCTTTATTACCACTTACTCATATTCCACAAGTTTTGGTATACTGTATTTCATTGTTAAATTTGAAATATTTTCTGACTTCTACTCTGAATACTTATTCATGTTACTAAGAAGTATGTTTTGATATTACCAAATATATGCTTTGTATTTAAATTTTTTTTTACTGTCTGTTGTTTTCAAATTTATCATATCACATCTATTTTAAAGATAAATAATTTATCTTTAAGATATTAAGCTTTGAAATTTGTTGAAGTTGTTTTATGACATAGTATGTGACCGTCTTCAAATATATTCCACATTTGCTTGTGAAGAGATTAATTTTCTGACTGTTGGCTGCAGGATACCACATATGTCCTCTAGATTCTTTTAGTTGTGTTTTTCAAACATTCTATATCCTTATTAAGTTTATGTCTGCCTCATCTATCAGTTACTGAAAGAAATATATTAAAATCTTCCATTATGATGGTCTATTTCTTTTATGTACACATGCACATGCATATATTTGAGAATATGTCATTAGCTGTATATATATTTAAAATTATACAGAATTCTGGTGTAGCCTTTTAACCTATTCTGTAAATATTTTTTGCACTAAAGTCTCCTTTGCTTGACATTAATATAGCAAATTATTTATTTTAAAAGCATTGGCTTGGCATACCTTTTTCTGTTCTTTTATTTTCAAATTTGCTCTGCCTTATGTTTTTTAGTTTTCTCTTATAATCATCATATAGCTGGAATTTAAAGATAAAAGACTAATTCTATCATATTTTCCTTTTAACTTGTGGATGTTTGAGTACACTGGCAAACTATGAACTTTAAGCCAAATAAGACAGGCTGTCTATTTTTGTAAATATAGTTATATTGCAACAGAGCCACACCCACTTATTTATATACTATCTATTGCTGCCACAATGACATAATTGAATAATCATGAGACCATATGGCCAGCAAAGCTTATGATACTTACTATGCATCCCTTGAGAGAAAAAGTTAACTGACCTAAGGATTAGTGAATTTATATTTATGCTAATTGCTAATATATTTGGATTTTGTGTTTTTTAATCTAATTTGCCCTTATAACAATTTTACCCATTTTCTTTATGATTAAAAATTGTTTTATTTTCTCTTTTCTAATAAATTGAAAGTTATAAACTCTATTTCTGTTTTTATTTGTCACAATTACTATTGGTCACACAACTAGGAAAGCATAGTATTAGGTGATAGCACAATCTTTCTTCAAATCAATGAAAGGATCTCAAAGTACTGTAATTCTAATTACATTCTTCACATCTTACATATATTTGTTTCAAAATTTTAGTCCAATTTGTATTTTTTGTAAAAGTTAGACAATAACATGCTTATATTTGTTCTATTTAGTTTCTAAATTTTTACTAATTTTTTGCTACCCATCTCTTTTGCATCTCATACCTAAATGCTAGATTTATTTTATTTCCTTTTGATATATACCCCTGATCAGTTCCTTTACTTAATGAGAAGTTCCTAGTGTTTTTTTAATGTTATTTCCTTTTTATTCTTTAATGCTTAGTTCAGTATATATTTAGAAGATAATGCTACTTTAGTTTGATAATTATCTTATGCTTTTGAAAATATTCCTCCGTTACTTTTTGGCTTTTATCAATGCCCTTTAGAAAATTGCTACTTGATAATAATCCTTCTTTTGTAGGCATCTTTCTATTTTCTTTGGCTGAATTTAAGATTATATCTTTGTCTTTTGTGTTCTGCAATTCCACTAAAATATATCTATAGGTAATTTAAAAAAATTATGTTTATGTGCTTCATAACTCTGGATATTTATGTCTTTTATCTCTTTAAAGATTTCCAACATAAAATCTTCAAATATTACATCTCTCCCATTTTTCTTAATCTCTTTTTTGAAACCTCAGTGGAAGTGGTGATGGTGTTTCTGAGTTAGGTCACTGACAGATGGAAGCTCATGTTGATTTGTGAATACAAATAAGATATCCCTTCCTGTAACCTTGACAAACCTTGACAATGAATGAGGGTTAAGAAGCTATTATGCATTTGGGGCCTAGGAATGATGGTAATTTGGATATTAAGGTATAAGAGTCTTCATATTTACTCAGATTCTCTTAAGGGCAGACTATGTTGAATTACATGTATAACAGGTAATGATTTCCAGCTCATCCCTGATGACAAACATCTATTATTGCACAAAAAGCTTGTTTATAAAATCATGCTTTGTGTGTAACATCATATCAAAACATTATATCAAAAGAGCTGGTTCCAAATACTACACTCTATGTAAGGATCTAGCAGTGATATATTCAGCCTTGGCATCCATGAGAATATGCTGACATGCATTGAGCTGTCTGCTAAAGAATATGAGCATTCTTACTATTTTCTTTCATCCCAGAAAAGGCGAAGTGCTGTTAAAAGGACAAAATGCTAGACAAGATGTATATCAAACACCAGATTCTTGCTATTAAGGCCATGTAGAATTTGGTTAAGGGTAGATTTTCATGCTAGTTTAGAATAAAAGTGAGGCCAAACTTTATCTAGGATAAAACCAGTCTCATATATAATACAAAGTAATGAACATATTAAAGACCAATTTTGAAAAACACATTTTGCTCATAATTCTTTGAAAAGATATGTTCATAGTTCGTTTTTGATGGTTCCCTAAACAAGTCCAAAATGAGAAATCTGTGAAATGTCTAGGGGAACATTGTCCCTGGTTGAGAACCACTGCTGTAGTTTGACCAGGTTCCTCCTCCCTACCAATCTACTATCGTCCCAGGAAATTACCTTAATTAATTCTCTGAGTGTCCTTCTAGAAGTTCTTCATGTAAACACCTTATTTTACATGAAAACACATAGTTCTCATGCTTGTTTTTGTACCTTAAATATTTGGGAAATTGTCATAAATTTAATTTTTTTGACAAGCATTTGAATTGCTTATAGTTTTTATTGTAAGTCTTAAAATGAACAAATTTATACATTCATAATTTCATATGTGTACATATAATAGCAAGACAAATTCCCAGAAGTGGTGTTTTATTTGAAAGGATATATATATATATATATATATATATATATATATATATATATATATATATATATTCGTGGAGGGATGGATATTGACAAATGCCCCTACAAATGTATCAGTTTACACTCTTATCAACAACGTAGTTTCATGGAAAATAGTGTTTTTAGGTTAGTAGAAGTCTTGGTGATGTTTTGTAATTCTTGTTCTCTGTTTTACTTTTTTGATTTCTAGAAAAAAAAAAGACATAAGATATTGAATTGTACTGCTTCTATCTTCATATTGTAGTTCCTTTTATAAATTTTTTGCTTGAAACCCAAGTGTAGTAAAAGTTCCTGAAACTTTAGTGAGGTAACTTGGAAACCAAAATTCTTTTCAGAGAGGCTGAGAAAAGTGATAAAGTCCAAAATGATAAGGTCACTGGTCTCTGGAGATGCTGATAAAATACTCTTACACTCTATTTATCCAGTGACTAAAGGTGAAAATACAACTTTTCTTGAGTATTATTCACTATGAGGATGGTTCAAGCAGGGAATTTCAGAATCATAAACCTGCTTGATGGTTCAAGCAGGGAATTTCAGAGTAATAAAGCCTGATTTATTTTGGCTATTAAGCATTTCACTTAAGCTTTCTTAAGCAAGCTTAAGACTGCAGAACCTTTTGTGAAGAAGAAAAGAAACAAGCCTAATCATGATTTCAATATGAATATAACCACTGTTACCTTTCACCTTTGGAAAAAGTCTAATGAGTCATGGCAGTGTTAATCTACTTGAAGAGATGATACATATTACTTTTCATATTTTCCTTATGGTTTTTGTGTACTATTTTATAAATAAGCCCAACTCACCAGCATCTTCCTACATTCTATGAGAATTCATTAATTAAATTTGCCTATAGAGATGCTTTTCCCCTTATTCATTTTAAGTAGGAAGAAGACCATCATGTAGGGGCATCAGTTTAAATCACTACTTCTTCCCTCTCATCATGAATTTTGGCTCCTTCCTTATTTCTGTAACTTGGCCAAACTTTCAAGAGAGAAACGTTATTGAAAGAATTAACCAAACACTTAATTGTGTTCAGAAAATGTGAGTTCATTAAGTGTACTTATATGATGCTCATTAACATCTAGTGCTTTTTCCTATTAGAATAAAAGCTATTCACCTTGTATTACAATTAAAATATGATTACTATGGAAGATCTGAAAGGTTTATAATACTGTACTTACTGGAACTCACAGAACCAATGTGTTCATTTTCATGTCTGTAAAATTGAATACAATTATTTATAAATGATTATGGTCTTTCAGATATCTCCTCCTAGCCAAGACAATATTAAAGTCATCATGTAGTCAACAATAAGCAGCACATGGCACATAAGCAGCTCTAAAACTATGAACACGACTGAATACCTTTTATGTCTATAAATCTGAAACTACTTAGAAGGTCTAAAATTTATGAGTACTTTAAGTATTATAAATTTTTATCAAGTGTGGCCTTTAAAACTAAAGTTTTTATTCATGTATGTGCATTTTTTGCACGGCTTACCTGAGTAAAACCAACTTTCCATCCAAAGCCTGATAGCCAGAGAACAAACAGCTCATTTGATAATCATTTGTCCTAAAAGCCATCACTTTGAACTTAGTTCAAGACCAAGTTGAAATGATTAATACTCATGAGCTCTGTGACTTGCATAGGAAGGGGGAAAAGATAGAGCAACCTAGGATAGTCTTTTCCCACATGTTCTGTGATGATTATCTCTTTTAGTAGGTCTCTCCAAATCAGTCCCCTTTGAGACATTATTGGAATGCATTCCTTTTTCCAGGAAAGTAAGAGCAAAATAGAGTTAACTTTGTGAATTTAGAAGTTAATTTCATTAAATACAGAAAATGATTTTTGTTAAATTTTTTTTCAGAAATATTTATTTTGGCTAAGGTCTTATAGATTCTTCATGGTAAGGTTCATTTCTTCTCTTAGAAGACAAGCACTTACCTGACTAGGTTATGTTTAAGTTTAATGTTAGCTTTTGGTATGGTGTGCAGAAGAGGAGAAAGATCCCAAGGGGGCTCATTTTGTCTAGCAAAGCGAGGTCCTCTACATTATCTCCAAGCAAGAGGGAGGCCTCTTAAGCTGTTAATCCAGAAGAGAGGAACACTTTCACAGGTCCAGGTGTTCAAAGGAATCTGGGATTTCAAAAATTTTTAGTGCATCAACCCAGATGCCCCCATTTCGTGTCTCTGGCTCCCATCCCTTCAAGATATAATCCTGGCATTGCAGACTTGGCAGGGTTGAGAATTTTATTTTCTCTGGAGCTCTGCTATTATTTATGTCTGTTCTAGGCCTGATGCTGAGCTTTTTTTTTCTCTTCTGGATGCCATACGTGATAATCTATTTGTATGCCACCACAATTATTCTTTCTCGGTTTTTATATTTATCCTTGAAATGATGATTGAAATGATGATTAATCAACCTCAGACTTCCTTTGTCTTTATCTAGTGCATCTATTGCTCAGATAAGAGACATCTAATTTCATAGTTCTTGTAATTATTACTTCCCTTAGATCTCTCAAACGCCTGAGATAGTGCACCTTCCAATACTTTTCCTTTCATGGCTATATTATACCAGTTAACCACAAGTGAAAGATGTGAGAGTTGTGCCTTGTGCAAGGGGCTTTCCATGATCTACCTACCACTAATAATGGGTCCTGACTGTCAGCCAGACAGCAGGTGTGATTCAACTTCAAAATCCTTCTTAGATTCTTCATTCTAGGATTACTCCTAGCACCAACTATTATGTTAAGTTTCCCAGGAAACAGAGTCTGAAATGGAGATTTGCACACAAGTGGTTTACTGAAGAGTGCTTTTTAGGAATAACACTTGTAAGGAAGTGAGGGAAGCAGGATTAGGCAGAAGAATAAATTGAACTCTGTTAAACGGTGTCAACAGAGAACTCGACTGAACACACTGAAAGCTCTGAAGCTGAGATATTTCTCTCTCATTCTCTCTCTCTCTCTCACCTACAGCCCCACACACAAACTCAAATATATTTGTGTTCTTAAACTTACTCTCTTGTATAGAGAAAAACCATGGAATCCAGAGTCAGATTGATCTGCCATTAGATATCCGCCTTTGTCCAAGTCTATTTTTTCATTTGAAAACAAAGTGATTGTGTATCTCTTGTGGGGTAATTGTCACAAACTGGTGAGATAATGTCAAACATTTGCCTAGAATAGGACCTAATACATAATATTAATAGTTTATCTTATACTATTAGATTTTCCCTACCTTTTTCTCATTTTGCTTCTATTTTTCATGTCCAGGGTTATTTTATGTTTACAGTTATTCCTATGCTAGTTTTGATAAAGAATATACATTTGACAGCTATTAAATTACATAGCCTTTATTAGCAATTTGAATTAGGTTTTCTGAAGAACTCCGGTCAATAGCTAAACCTGGGAAGTGTGTAATTATAATAGCACTTACATATCATCTGATGAAAGACAATTAGATATGCACATTAAGTGAATAACAGAGAAGCAAATGATCATATCTCAACTGTATTGAAAATTACTATACAGAATGGCTATCGTTTTATGCCCAGCAATATTCCTTACTTATTCTAATTTCTGAATAAGTTTTCCTATGGCAAATCTATGTTGTACAATTTGAAGGGACTGAAGGGACTCTCTCACAGCCTCCTTCTTCCTCTCCACTCCCCCAGAAACAGTAGATAGGTAATCCAGGCACAGCCATTTAGATACTTCTTTCCAAAGCGAATGGTTGAAGGATGGTTCACAGCAAGACCAATCAGAACTTTCCCTAAGATTTATGATGCTAAAAGAGAAAATATCTCTCATTCTTTGGCTCACAAAGAAATTGATATTTAGGCTTGAGCCTGGCTGTCAGTTACCATCTTTCCTGCTATGTAGAAAATACCTTCTCTGAAAGGAAACTTACATAGAGAAGAAAGCATCCATTATGGAAATGGAAAAAGACTCCCCAAAACAACATTTAAAAACTACATCCAGCTAGGTCCTAATCCAAATCCATCTTTGGACTCTTCAATTGCATGAGCTAAATGCCTCTCCTTTTGAAATTTATTATAAGTTAGGTTTTATATTACTTTCAATGGAAAGAGCCATAATACATATAAAATCATTATTTGAATATTTTTGAACATTGACTATATTGGAAATTTCATTTCTGATCATACATATTCTGTGATATATCCTCATTGCCTAGAATTATGCCTAGCATAAGTGTTCACTAAACATTAGTGGAGTTAATTATATTATTCGTAGGCATAAAATTAGACTTCATAGTGTGTAATACAATAATTTTAATGAAGAAGAAAGATGTGTGTGTGTGTATGTGTGTGTGTGTGTACATATATTCATTGGGGAGCAAAAGTACAATGAGGCATTACCATTGTTCTCCTTCTTTAAACGTTCCTGACTACTTTCAACTTCCTGAGGCAACTTAAATTTTAAAGAAAGGAAAATGTTTAGAATGTGATTGCTTAGTTCTATTTCTAGCTCTACAAATGTTTTTGGCATATTATAATATCTTGAATCCTATTCCCACACTTTATCAAAAATAGTTGTTTCTGATAGTCTTTCCTGAACTAAGTAATTAAGTTTAAATTAAAATAATTTCTGAACTTTATAAGTATAGAAGTACTTTTCTATACAACACATTTCTAATACACATTTCTACTACAACACATTTACAGGGCTAAGGTCAATTTCAAATTCAGAAATGTTGAAATAACTCTTTAAAAGTTAGAGTTTTAGAAGTCATAAAATACTTTGAGTAAGAGTGCAAATTCCCATGGAGAATAGATGGGAAGCATGTTAGCTAGCATTTCCAAAGACAATATCAAGCACTTAAGGAATTAAACTACAAGTTATTCTGTAGAATATATTAATAGTGAGAAAGATTAATTTTGTGTTACAGGTATTATGTTCTCTATCTGTAAAATGTAAGTTTTATTCACTTAAAGGTGTTTTGTTAGTCAATTAATATTATTATATATTATAAATATAAATTACTTCAGAAGCATCTCAATGCTTTTAAAGGCTAAATAAATGTTTTGAGACACATTCAAATATGAGTCCCACTTGAAAAACTGTATTTAGTGTACTCACTCCAAAACAACATATATTTTTAAATAACTTGTTTATTAGGGAAAGCAATTAATGACCCTCCAGCTCATTCTGAAAACTTTCAGAAAAACTGACAATAAACTTATGGAAAGAAATCTTGCTACACACTGAACTTAATCTCCAAGGATTGGAATGGAATCTACATACTTGGTAACTGTGAATCCTTGCACCATAGACAAGGTTTGCATACATTTTATTTCTTCAAATACTAAAGAATAGCTGATATAACAGCACCTCAAATTTTTGGATCCATCTTAGATTCTCTCATTAATTCTTGTATGGCCTAAAACAGAAACATAAATATTTTGAGCTTCAGATTATCTTCTACTTAAGTAGGAATCATGAGAGCTTTTGAATGTTTAGGGTAAGCTACCTTGAGGTGATATTTTCCATATGTAATTGTTGTTTAGTAAACACTTAAAATTCAGTTTTAAGTTACTATAAGAATTTGGGCTCATTTTAGTTTATTGAAAATGATATGTAATGATATGTTCATTTGATAATATTGAAATTTGAGCTTAATTTTATGCATATATCAATGTGCTAATATAGTTCATTGGTTTCATTGAACTCAACAAAAGTAAGACCAGGAATAGCGTTTCCATCAAAGAAATAAAGAATTGATATGATTAGGTAATTTTAGACCTGATACTGGTTAGTTTCAACATCAGTAAGTGAAGATAGCCAGGAGTTAAAAACTAGTTTTTGTTTTATTTTGTTTTTCTGACTAATTCTATCCATGCAATTACTTCTACTAATTAACTCATACTGATAACCCATTTCCTAGAAAGAGAAAAAGAAGTGTTTTCCCAAGTGGGAAATTTATTTTATTTTCACCTATGTTAAGAGTCCAAAGTATGATATTTGTGTTTTTCAGAAATCTAGAAAAACAACATAAGCTATGATATTTTACCCATTTTGTCTTCCTCTACCCAAAAGAAGTATTTCAATCAATATTCATCTCAATATGTGATTCCACATTTCACTCAGTAATTTTTATTGCCTTTCAACTTTTAAGTTGAGATCATTCACCAGAATGCAGTACTAATGGTATTCTGTGGTTTTTTTTTTTAATAGAAGCAATAGTTTCTAGTTTCTGATTATATCAAAATCTCATTTTTGAATGCCTGTAGCACTAATTAATAACAATTAATAATTAATAAACTTAATGAAAATTCAGCTGTGTTACTCAGTTCCTAGATTATTTTAAGAACAGCTAAACCCATTATGCCTTCAGAAATAATGTTTTTAGGTAAACAAGCTTGTATTTGATTCTAGAATTGGACCAGTGAATTTTTAACACAGAATGCTGCAACATACCTCATTTAGGACATTTATGATCATTGTCTTTATATGTGATTACTAGGAAATAAATAATAATTTTACCACCTAAATAATGTAAACTAACTTTAAGTTTCTGTCTTTCATAGAAGCTGGGGGTTTGAAAGATGTTAGCTATGAAAAATTATTATTATATTATGTTAATATTATTGTGAATCTAGTGATGCAACTTGAAAATTATACCTTGATTATCTGTGTGGGAAACTATTTTGTTTATTATATTTATAATAACCATATGTCTGGAAGTATGCAAAGATGACTTCAACTTCAAATAATCTCACTGTCCTCATATACCATTGATTATTCTGGAAATACTTATCCCTCTTAGTCTGGGTCTCCAAATATCTTTCTCCACATCTCTGAGTAGTATGTCTAACTCTATCTTCCATGCCCAACTGAAAGTCACAATGGATGCTAGATATTTGCTCTAAAAAAGTCTATTTCATCGATATGTACTTCACTCTTTAACTTTGTTTCCTTATGGTTGAACTTTCTCATTCTTTGGTTACTTTGATGTCTAATACCACTAACCTAATTTACCCATTGGCTACCTTTAAAGTCTACCTTCTAGATTTTAAAGTCAGCCTCTGTTTCTTGACTTCTGATCTTTTCCAAATCCTATACCAT
Organism: Orcinus orca; assembly: GCF_937001465.1. NCBI lineage: Eukaryota > Metazoa > Chordata > Mammalia > Artiodactyla > Delphinidae > Orcinus > Orcinus orca. The sequence continues at coordinate 95,033,526 of NC_064565.1, forward strand.
GAATTCATTGGTAGCAATGCCCTTGTTTGGAATGACTCCAGGACTTCCGTACTAATCTTGTAAATAACTCTTACCCAGTTCTGTGTACAAACTTGTCTCGAGCATCTGTAATTGAAAAATCAGAATTTGAAAGAATTTTAATAAAAGTATATATCATAAAATCATGAAAAAAACACAAAATGTAGCCTGAAATAATAATGTAATTATTATGAAAATTCATACGTGCTGCTTTGATATTAAGAAACAATGAGCCCTGGGTTGACTCATTGGGAATGCAGGTTAAAATTTTAAAAACAATACATACAATAAAAGAACAACACTCCATACCAAGACTAAAATAAAAACATTAAAATAGATACTCATTGCAATTTCCATTTCTACATCAAAATACTAAGAAGGTACTTAATTCCAAAAGTATACTCTAGTTATATGTATACATTTTAAAAATATACTGGTGCATTTATATTTTACAATATTTTAATAAATTATACATAATAATCATTACATACAAGTTTAATCTTTTCAACTAAATTTTAGTTTTGCTTAAAAAGTCACTGGTTAAAGGTCTTATTTTAATATTATAAAGAAGAGGTTGTTGGGAAATACAAGTTAAGTACCTCTCTTAAATAAAGATCATCTAATGTGATGGGATAAACTGAGAGCATGTGCAAACTTCAAAGGCGAGTTCAACCCCTAAAGTTCCCACTTCAGGAGAAGAGTAAATTGGTATAAACTTCCTTGGATAATTTGATATTCTATAATGAAAGTACAACACATTTCCTGGGCTAGTATTGAAAGAGTATACTTTCTATAGCTGCTTGGCTGGCAGCTGCTCTGATTGACAGTACCTCTGTCATGCAGGCTATTAATTTTTAGATATCACCCTTATGATTAAAAAAAATCTTCTTCTTTGTGTATGCTCTAACTAACTTAAGAACATGTAAAAGGATGTTCATTGCAGTAATTTTTTATAATGTCCAAAATTGCAATTAAGGACACTTTACAATCCTCTGTAGGCATAAGAAGAAGGGAAGATTTTGACAGGAGCAATTATATTGCGTACATTTTAATTGGAAGCTAGAACATTCAGTTACGAACAGCTGCTTCCAAGAGCTACTATAAATGGAGGCTGGCTGACTGGCCCATTGCTTCAGGTAAGACTTTACCTGTAATGTTTCCACAATCTAATACCCAGCCTTTAGGTATGCACCCTGAGAACTCTGTGATATGTCTTTCCAGAAGTGATTATGTTCTGAGAAATTGATTCACAGTGGCTAATTTCACAAAGAAGGGTACAGATAAACCAGAATGGCAATTTATACATTCACAATGACAGAGATATCTGGCGGGATAACCAGCACCTGTCATTTCCCTGGCTTCTCCTTCCTGATGGGTAAATCAACCCAGGGTAGCCACATTATAGATCATCAGGCTGATCTGTGTGTCCTGGACTAAACAAAAAGTCATAAATTCTAGGGCTCTTTCAAGATATGACTCATATCTTGATGAATTTCTTTTTTTTTTGGTTGAAAGATGCTTTCGCTCAAATAACTGATGATAGTCCTTAAGATTTGACACCCTTTTCCTTTTGTGAACTATAGAAATATGTGCATATTCTACTATTTGGTTCTCTTTAAAAATGAAAATAGTCACATAACCATATAGACAACTTCCCTTCTTGTGTTACTGCTTAAATTTACTTTGAATATGTTTTGATATATTTGAAAATATCCAGCTTTTTTTTTTTGTTGGTGTACACCTGATCTCAGGATAAACTTTTGTCAACTTGGCTATGCTTGAGATCAGTTTGTACACCCATTCAAGATTCCTTCAGCAGACTTATATTGCCTGCCATATTAGCCATTGGCAGAGACAAAAATAGCCAGTTCTGGCTTTCAAAAAGTGAGCAGTTCAAGGAAAAAAGAGTAATCACACAAATTTGGATTTCTAGTTTCCAGTGATACTTGCTATTGTTATTAAAACATAAGGTACAGTAGAATCACAAGAGAAAAAGCAAAAACAAAAAACATCTCAGACTTAGAAAAGGATTTCTAGAGGGTAAAGTATGTGAGCTGACCTGAAGAGGGAGTAGGCATTTGCAGATCGACTATAAAAATAAATGTACTTTAGGTAGTAGATAAGATAATGTGCACAGGAACAGATTCCTGATTTCTGAGAAAACTTAGCTTTCTTGATTGGAATTTAGAAATACCTCAATATTAGTAGCACCCCAATTCTAAACCTTTTAAGTAAACCTGTTTGTTGAAATGAGGGATGCCATCTTTCATACTTACTAACTTTAATATCAGAGGATGATTTTTTTTTCAGTTTTGTAACATAATTCTGAAGGTTTCCCTTATTCGGAGTTTTAGTCTATAGTGGAATCACTATAACCAGAGCAGCCTGTATCTAAATCTTACTGACTAATTGGGGAGTTTGATGTAATTTGAATTCCTACTCTATTGCTCTATCAAAACACATTCTGTATAGTTGGTAACATTGGCCTTCAGGCTATGAGAGCTATAATAATCCATCACTGATTTATTTGGTGTTGAGCAGGCATATTTTAAATTTTAATAAAAATGCCACATTTCTACTGTTTCAGAAGTCTTCATAACTTGGGTCAGGGTATTACTAATGTTATACTTTCTAACACTTTAATGTTTAGCCAGACATAGTGTTCAAATATAAAGATAAAAGTTGTATAGTGCCCATCCAAGTTTGTAGACCAAGATTTATTCCTTTTCTGCTGAAAGATCAATATGAGGTATGTTTAATGAATTAACAAACTTAAGTCACAGAAAGCTTAAATTGCTTACTTAAGTCCACTTAGTCCTGTCTGTGTCCTTCATTATATTTATGCAGCATGATGTGGAGGGATTTCCAAAATTGATGCTTGGAGAAACTGTTTTTGTTATACTTACAAACTTTAATTTAATATTTTTATCTGTTAATAAAATTTATCACACATATTTGTCATAGAATATTTGGAAGATGCAAAAAGATTTAAAAAACTGTTATCTATAATTTTCCCACTTAGACATAAGTATTTTGGAGATTAAGTTGAATTTTCTTCCAGTCTTTTCTTATGTTTTTGTGTGTATGTCTGAAAGTGAGTGATTTTATAACTAGTGTATATAACTTTTGAAAAAAAAAATTTTATCACTAATACATTGGGTGTGTATGCCCATGACCTTAAATAATCTTTAGATATATACTTCATAGTGTTGCATTGTATGAAAAAATTATATTTAATAAATCTCCTAATCCCATATATTTAGGTTACTTCTATCTAGACTATTATAATAATTAAAACCCCAAATTAATGAATTCTTAATTGTTTCTTTAGAAAAAAAACTTAGAAGTTGAGTCTAAGTATATGTAATTTTTTTGTGTGTGTAATGTTCTTGATAGAAGCTGTCAAATTGCCCTTCACAAAGGCTGTACTAGTTTGAGTTCATTGAGTAGCTTTGTATGAATTTTAAAAAACATATAAAGGAACAATAGAAGTCCTATTCTGACCTCACTGAAAAACAGATGTTAGGTTTGCTATTAAATTTTATTTTCTTTATTTTTTAATAAATCTTTATTGGAGTATAATTGCTTCACAATACTGTGTTAATTTCTGTTGTACACCAAAGTGAATGAGCCATATGCATACGTATGTCCCCATATCCCCTCCCTCTTGAAACTCCCTCCCATCCTCCCTATCCCACCCCTCTAAGTCATCGCAAAGCACCGAGCTGATCTCCCTGTGCTATGCTGCTGCTTCCCACTAGCTAACTATTTTACATTCGGTAGTGTATATATGTCATAACACAGCTAGAAAGCTAATTTGAATAGGTACTAGCTACTTGGTTCAATCAGGAAGCAATAAACTTGCCTGATTTTCTAGATCTTAAAACTATTTGGGTTGTGTTATCCTTGGAGAGCAAAGGTGAGTTTTGTTTTGTTTTGTTTCTGGTTGCTACATTTAAACTCTATATTTTCACCTGGCTAGCTGAAATGGCCTGATTTAAAAAATAAATGAAAATAAATAAAGAAAAAGAAATAATGAGTAGCCCTTTAGGGTTTCTGTAAGAAAATGCAGTAAAACAATTTAAGTTCTCTGCATTTTACTGAACAAAATACATATGCTGATTTAGTTATGGTCTATTTTGCTTTTCAAAACATTTTGATACCTAGGATTCTAATTGAAAGAAATAGGGAATGATCATAGACCTACAAGTTTAATCTAACATTTATATTTGCATTAGGGATAAAAACTAATTTTCCAAACACCCAACTGTTATAATAAGCTAAAGGTGTTAGGTAGTTCCAGGTCTGCTTCTCTATAATGATTTTAAGATATTCTTTCTGTGGAATTTGGGAAAAGACATGTAACAATCTACTAATTATTTCTGACCCTGACAATAGTGGGTCTGTTTTCTGGGGCACAATTAGAGATGATGTGTGTGACTAAAGGAAAGGTGTGATTTCTCTGTAACAAGTTGACCTTTAAAAAGGAAAGCACGAGAACTTGTTTAGGTCCTAAAATGAATGAAAACAACAGATATAAACTAGATATGCTTTCAAAATCAAAATCCACTTTCACCCTCAAAATTTAAGGGGAACTTGTTTTAAATTTCCTCACATAATTTACAAATGTTTTATATCCAGTAGGTGGTATATTCATTTTGAGTTCAGGCTTCTGTGTTTATTGGTTGATCATTGGTTTGTATTGCTTTGTTTTCTCTTCCTTCAATTCTTGTGTTAAAATTATTCAAAGTTAGTTTTCAATAATCAGAGTTTAAACACAACCAAATAATAAACCCACAAACTATATTAACATTCTTCTTGATTTTTCACTATTTTTACTATGGCTTAATATAATATGAACACCATGAATACACTGACTCTAGGAGAAACAGTTATCCTTCCTCAATCATAAGCAAAATAAGACTTATTGTTCAAAATTTCTTTCAAAATGTAATAAATGATAGAAATGAGATTAACCTCTATGTCTACGTATTGCAAAAATTCTGAAATCTTTACTAGAACAGATATTATGTAAAAGCATTATAAAAATTATTTCATGAGCTAACAACACATGAACAGCTCTGCACAGTCTCCAAATGACAATACCTGAAAAAACAAAAAACAAGAAGGGGTCAAGCACATAAGCTTCACAGGCTTTCCCAATGGAGCTATCCATTTGCAAAAGTTATTAGTGGACCTCTGGATTTGAAACAGAGCTCCTTTAAGTTATGATCAAATGCTCTTCTCTTGAGCAATATCTGCAATCACTAAGCTTTAGTTTCTTCTTCTTCTTTGTTTATTTAATTGTTAACCTTATAGTTATAATAATACACTCAACATGCTAGAAATGAATTAAATAACTAAAAATAGGTGGAGATTTATATCTATGCAGCAATGTCATTAACCATATTTTACCTTCATTTAATAAAAATGTGTCGAATAACTTTAAGATATTTCATGGAATCATGATAAAATATATTTATTTTTGAAATTCAAATTTGCCTAAAGGAAAGTAATCAAATGAAGGCAATTCATAAACGTAAAATTATTTATTTATAAAATTTATCAAAGTAAACTAAAAATTTCCGTGCCTTCAGTAATGCCATAGTACTGAGTTTCAAATAACACTTAGAAAGTTCTGAAAAACTGTCAATGATTCTATGGAGGTATTTTATATGGAAATATACTAATTCTATATTTGCTAATATTTTATTATAAAGTTTGCAAAGGTATAGAAAAGTTGAAACAATTTCAATGAACACATACCTTTATACTCATCACCCAGATTCTATAATCAATCTTTAACCTTACTTGCTCTATAATATAATATTTTATCTGTCCATTCCTCTGTCTCTTCCTCTATTTATCTATCAGATCTTATTTTTTTATACAATTCAGTGTAAGCTGTAGATGTCATTACACTTCCTCCCTAATACTTCGTCTCTGCATACACCATTAATTATCATTAACTAAAGTTCAATATTTGTTTGTAATTCTTTTTCTCTTTTTTTTCTTTCAAGGCAAAATTTACACACAATGAAATATACAAATCTTAAGTGTATCATTCAGTATGTTCTGACAAATACTTAAGCTTGTGCAACCCAAAACTCTAAAAAAATACTGAACATTACCATCATCCAAGAATTTATTTCACATTTCTTCTCAGTAAACATTCACCTCCCACTATTCAGAGACAACTCTTTTTCTGATATATATTTTTTTTACCACAGGTTAGCTTTATCTCTTTTAGAATTTCATATAAATAGAATAATACTATATATATATATTATACATATAGATATAATCACACAATATTTAATCAGTCATTTGTGTGAGTTCTCTTTGACAGCAAAGGAAACAATCAACAGAAGAAAAAGGCAACCTATGGAATGGAATTACAAGGATTTAGAAAAGTAAAATTCTAATTGCTCAGGAATAATATTATTGTCTACATGTTAAATCCAAAATAATCCACAGTTAAATTGTTGGAATTTACAACGGTTTAGCAAAGATCTGGATGTAAGATCAATGTGTAAAACTCAATTGTATCTCTCTATAACAGCAAAAAATAGTGAGATAATAATTGTAAAATGCCATGTAACAAAAATATAAAGCACATAATAAATATAACAAAAGATGTGTAAAATATTTATGAAGAAAATTGTGCAACCCTGTTAAAAGATAAGTTAAAGAATATCTGCAGAAACAAAGATACTCATGGTTAAGTGAGATTATATATCATTAAGATGTCAGTTCCCCCAGATTGATCTATAGATTCCATGCAATTCCAAGCAAAAGTCAACAGGGTTTTCCAGAACTGGACAAAAGTTTTTCTAAAATTATTTGAATGAGAAATGACAAGATAATCCTAAAAGGACCCAAGTGGTGTATTTGCTTTGGTAGAACTTAAGACCTATCATAAATCTATAGTAACATCATGGAGTGCTGGTATAGGGGTAAACAAATAGCACAGTAGAACGTAATACCAAACCTAGAAACAGATTCAAGCATATGTGGACACTTGATTCACAAGGAAGTCGAATTTTAAAGTAGGGTGTAAGTGGCAGTATTCAATAAGTGATGCTGGGACAGTTGGTTAGCCATAAGGAAAAAAAAAATTGGATTCTATTTATATCATAAACAAAAATTAATTCAAGGTGGATTGCATACAGATATGTAAACAAATATTTAAATATTTTAGGAGAAAATAAAAGAGTATATATTTATAGTTTAAGCTAGAAAAATATTTCTTAGGTGAGACAAAAATTTCTAAGCATAAAGGAATAAATCGATTTGGTTATATTAAAAAAATAACATATTCATAAAAAGCATTAAAATGAAAGATAAATTAAAAACTTGGAAAAGAAATTTGTCATATGCATAATCAATAAAGAATGTTTATTCAGCATATGTATTTGACATTTCAATCAAAATCAAAGATCAAATATATAAACATTTATTTCACAGAAAAGGAAACCCAAGTGCCCATGGCATATAAGAAAATGCTCAAACTGATTAGTATTAAGGGAAATACCAATTAAAACCACAATAAGATTGCATTTTATATCTACAACTTTGGCACAAAAACTTGAAAGGTAGGTTAAATAATGCTCTCTGCCCCCAGAGATGAACACCACTTAATCCCCAGAACCTATGAATGTTACCTTATATAGCAAAAGAGGCTTTGCAGATGTGACTCAATTAAAGATTTTGAAATAGATAGATTATCCTGGATTATCCAGGTGGGCCCTAAATGTAATCACAAATGTCCTTATAAGAGTGAGGCAGAGGGAGATTTGACTACAAAAGAAGAGAAGATGATGTGATGACAGAAGCAGAGGTTTAGAAATGCGCTGTGAAGATGAAGGAAGAGGCCACAATCCAGGGAATACAGGCAGCCTGTAGAAGCTGAAAAGTCAAGGAATTGGATTTTCTCCTCAGAGCCTACAGAAAGAATCAGCTCTGCCGACACCTGAACTTTAGCCCAGAGAAACTTATTTTGTAATTACGGCCTCCAGAATCCTAAGAGAATAAATTTGTGTTGTTTAAACCATTAAATTGTGGTAATTTGTTATAGCAGTAATAGGAAACTAATATAGTCTGATGAAACCATGTGTAGATAAAAATCTACATTTTTATACTGAGGGAAGCAAAGTAAATCGATATTATCACTGTAAAAATATCTGGTTAAGTTCAATCTGCATTTACTACATAAAACCTAGAAATTCCAATCCTAAGTACTTACCCAGAGAAACCCTTTAAGATGTGAATAAACAGATATGTACAAAAAGTTTCAAAATTTATTGTTTTAATAGTTAATAACTATAAAATGAAATAATCGTAAATAGAAGCATGGATAAATAATTGTTGGTGCATTCAAATAATCCGATAATGTAAAGCATTAAAAATCAATGAAAACAGCTACTAAGAAATGAATACATCTTAGAAACATGTTAAGTGAAAACAGCATACCTGGAAAAGACACAGTGTCAGCATTTTTAATAAATTTCAAAGGCAATAAAAAAGCCATATATTATTTTTAAAAATCCAATATGGTGGTTCAATATGATAGTTCTCTAAGGGAAAGCAGGATGTGAGCAGGCAGGAGTTCAGAGAGAGCTTCAGATCTGACAGTGTGATAGCTCTTGAGGAGGGTAGGGAATTTACAGATGTGATGGCTTTATTGAGATGGCAACTTGGCTAGGTTATAGTCCCCAGTTACTCAATCAAACACTAATGTAGGTGCTGCTGAGGAGGCATTTTGCAGATGTATTTTAATCCCATGATAATTTAAGTTTAAGTAAGGGAAATTACTTTGGGTGATCTGGGTAGGCCCAGCTGAATCTATTGGAAGGCCTTAAATCAGGGTTGAGGTTTCCTGGGAGATAGAGTTCCATTCTGTTCATTGTCTTCCCTTCTTGGCTGCCTGTCCTACATATCTGGACTTACTTAGCCAACCTCCATAATCATCTAAGCCAATTCTTTGTAATAAATCATATATATGTTCATTATGTGTATACACACACACACACACACACACACACATACATATATTCTACTGGTTCTATTTCTCTAGTGGAATCTTGACACAATGATTTTGATACAACAGATGTTGCTTTATTATTTTCTTATATATAAAGATCATAGTAATTATTTTTGGAGCAGTGTAAAAGGTCAATCTTTAAGTATGCTTCACTTTTATTTTATTTATTATTATTTTTAGATAACCAGTTCATGCAAAAATGAATCACTGTTCAAAATGAAGGGCTAATATTGTTCTGTAACAATTATTGATAAAGAATAAAAGGATTATATTCCCTAAACGAATTAGAATAATCTCATAATTCTGGAAGAATATTTAAACTCATTATGCTTTAGATCTATAAAGCATTACATAATATTCGCTACAAATAACCTCTCATCCAAAAAAGTAGGTTTTGGGATTTCCCTGGAGGTCTAGTGGTTAAGAATCCGCACTTCCAGTGCAGGGGGCACGGGTTCCATCCCTGGTCAGGGACCTAAGATCCCGCATGCCGCGCTGCTCAGACAAAAAACAAAACAAAACAAAAAAGTGGGTTTGTTTTTAAAGCATTTATAATTCACAGGAATCTGGTAAGTCTAATCTCACAGTCCATTTAAATGAAATATAGGAAAAGGACACAAATAGCTCACCTGCAATCACACACACACACATACCCACACATGCACAGAGTAAAATTTTAAAAGTGGGTTTGTCTCAGATCACTACACTGCACCTTACTACGTTTGCTGGGAGCTGCTCCAGGGCCTCAGCAGTTACCCTTCACTTGTCTCTGGTCACGTGCTTCCAGGAACAGGACAAACAAATGCTTGAAAAATACCAGTTTGAAAGCATTCAGGGGCTAGAATGGATCAGGCTACTTTGATAGCTTCTAAGGAGGAGGAGAAGCCTAGGTGGTAAATATTTCACTGACAGGAGCAGCTCTTTTGTAGGATGGGGAGAGCTGGAAGAACTAAAGATTTAATTACTAAAACTAAAATTTGCCAATAATTAACTTCTGCAGCAGGTAAGAAGGAAGAAGAGGAGCATCAATATGAAAGACTAGGTGGAGAAAATGACTGCAGGGCATCATCTCTGACATGCATTGAATGCATGCCTTTGGACAAGTTAATCTTCTCAGAATTGGCCTTCCACTCTGCAAAATGGGTATGATAATAGGATCTCCTATAGGCAGTGTTGGCTTGGGACGTGCTACATCAGAGGGGTTTGCATGGCATCCTAATAAGTGGAGAAGGGGATGCAGGATTTTCTTAAAGCTCTAAAGCAAGACATAGACTCTTTTTATTTACTGTTGTTTAAGGGAATAGATGTCACAACTGCTAATAGAATTGCAGTGATGAATAATGAGATAATGCACATAAAGCAGTTAGCACAGTGCTGCCAAATAATAAATACTCTGTAAATTATAGCAGTAATTATTAATATTAATTATTACATCTAGTGTACTTCTCTTTTTTCTTATTTCCACATTGTTAATATTTATAATGTTTATGAGATGTTCATAACATAAAATAGATGACTTTATTTAATTTTAATTTGACTTAAATTTATATTATGTGATACACCTAAATATATGAGACAACAACTTTTAGTAACTTTCAGCGTGGAAAGCAAAAATCATATATGGTTTATTTTAAAAACAACAGCAAAAATATATGCTGAGTCAACTTAAAAATAAAATTAATAGTGCTTTAAAAACAATTATAAATCACTTCCACAGTCTCCATTAGAATAATAAACACTAAATTAATAAACACTGAATTAGTCAATATTGCATGCAAAAAAAGTCCATACAGTTATGCTAGCCACGTGACCATATTTCGTTGCTTTTCATCTTCAATATTCCCACATGACCATAAATGATCATTTTGTTAATTTAAAGTGCTGCTATTTCTAACATTTTTCATATATTCAATAAAACAATGAAACAAGCTAGGTCAGAAACACATTACCTGTGGAAAATCATTTCAATGACACACAAGATCATCGGTGATATAGTAACTAAGGTGGTTATTGAAGTCATCACTTACAACACAACAAACAGGCAAAAAGGTTCCAAAATGAAAATGGACTCTGAATGCACTGAGGTAATTATCATCATCATAATATTAATAAAATAATGACTCATACTTCACATAGAAAAATATATGTTTTTCATGATTTATACAGGTTTGCTAAATTTAGGTAAAGCCACTAACTTGGAAGACTAAAAACATCATGGGTAGTGAGCTATGAAATGCAGTCCTCATGAAGACAATAGCATTGGAAAACTTTATCCAAGTGAAGCTGACTCTCTTTGAAAATGCTCTATAAGATTTTTTAGTGAACAAACCATGTTAATTGTAAAGTACAAATATCAACTGTGTGTTTCTAGAGGTCTTATAGTTTAGTACAAATAAAAAACAAAGAGGATGAAATTATTTCTTTCTCTGTTCCCTCTACTCTTATACACTGAGTTCAAACCCTGGAATCATAGGTATATTATATAGGAATTGGTCAAATGCATTTAATGTCCCTTAGGAACATCATTATATATTTTTAAAACCTATTTCCCATTTTATTAACTTTCATCTCTGTTGTAGATTTCTCATCTATTCAGTTTCCTCTCTAGCCTTTCTTTCTCGTGTTGTTTATCCTCTTGCTATACCAATTAATAATAATAAGAGCAAACACAAAGCATAATTCTGGGTCAGGCATGACACTAAACATAAACATAAACTAGTTTATTTTATCCTCACAACAATCCTACAAGGGTAATTTACTGTTGTCCCTACTTTACAAGTAAAGAAAATTTAGGTTAAAACAGAGATGTTATATAATTTGTTCAAGACCACACAGCTGGTCTATGGGTAAATGGCAGATCCAGAATTTTTACCTACTTTTCTTTTTTAAAGTTTCGTTATAATTTTAGTCCTATTTAACTATCCAATATTCATTCATCAACAGCTCATGTCCACTCTTGGTTTTTATATAAGTCCATTTCACTTCCCTTCCCAAGTGGATTATTTTGAGGCAAATCTCAGACATATTATTTACTTGTAAATATTTCTTCATGCATCTCTAAAATATAAGGGACCTGTCCTAAACATAAAAATACCATATTCAAAGCTACAAATTAACAACTATTATCACAGTCTAGTCAGTATTTAGACTTCTGTGGTTGTCTCATAAATGTAGTTTTCTATTGGATTGTTTAAATCAGTATCCAAAGTCCAAATATTCCATATAATTATGTCTCTTAAGTTTCTTTTAATCTATAGATTCCCTTTGCCTCTGATTTTCATTGGCTCTTTATTTAATATAAAAAGCAGACTTTGCTCTGTGGAGTTTTCTAAATTCTAGATTTTGCTGGTTGCATCCTTCTGGTGTTATTTAATATGTTCCTTCCCCTGTATTACTTGTAAACTGGTAGTTACATCTAGAGGCTTAATATGATACTGTGTGTGTGTGTGTGTGTGTGTGTGTGTGTGTGTGTGTGTGTGTGTGGTTTGGTTTGGTATGGTTTGGTTTGAAAAACTATGCCATAGGTGCAAAGCCAAGGTTTAAGCCCACTCTGGATCCAGAGTCTGTGCTCCTAACTACTCTATGATACGTCCTCACAAAGGTATGTCAACCCATTCTTATTAAAGCTTAGTTGCCCACTGCCCACCTCCCCAAGGCTTTCATTATACCACTGAGTTGTCACAGAACCTTAGTCTTCCATTGCCTATGATAGAATATTACTTCGTATGTAATCTTTTTCATAACGTTTATCATATCTCAAGATACTGAAGCCAGTTATCAGTGTATTTCATCACTAGTATTTTGAACCAAAATGATGTGTTTTATGTTTGGATTTCCAGTGTCTTGCCAATATATGATACATAGTGTTGACCTTAAACGAATAGATTGCCGGTTGTTTCTCCAGCAAAAATGGGTTTATTTGGGATCAGCAAAATATTGCAGTATGGGGTCTGCAACCATGATGAGCCACGTGCAAGCCCCCCGCAACAAGGAGAGGAGGGCTCATATAGAAGGGAAAAGGAAGTTGGGAGGGCTGTAGTAAACAAAGAGTCCATTGGAGGAATTGAGAGTTCAAGGTATAGTGGTTTTTCATTGGCTGAGTTGTGAGTCTCTCAGGGTCTGAGATCTTGCAAGGTAAGAAAAGGAAGTCTTCCTTCATCCTGTTGAGCTCTGCTATCATTGGAGCTTCTCCTTCTAGCCTCCCAACCCTATTTTAATTGAGGTTTCTATTTATTAATTTTTACAGTAGTGAAACCGTACTAATAAGTATTTGTGGAGGAAATGTATAAATGAATGAATGAATACAGGATTGACTGAAATAAAGATGCTTAAAAAACACATGATATCTAGGCAAAGAGGGATTAAGACAATAAGTTGAGAGTCATCAGTTTTAAATACCAACTACAGAATATCACAGGATCCCAATCCAGAATCCTAAGCAAATCATGATATATTTTTGACATGTTAAAAATAACAAAAATAGGGGCTTCCCTGGTGGCGCAGTGGTTGAGAGTCCGCCTGCCGATGCAGGGGACACGGGTTCGTACCCCGGTCCGGGAAGATCTCACATGCCGCGGAGCGGCTGGGCCCGTGAGCCATGGCCACTGAGCCTGCGCGTCCGGAGCCTGTGCTCCGCAACGGGAGAGGCCACAACAGTGAGAGGTCCGCATACCGCAAAAAAAAAAAAAGAAAAAAAAAGAAAAAAAGTAAAATCTGTCAATTAGGGTTCTTCTATTGTAAGTGATATAAAACAACTTTGGATAGTTTTTTTAAAAAGGAAATTTATTACAAATACAGAGTCCTGAGAAGTAATATCAGGGTGGGGATAGCAGTCTTGGAAACGGGGAGGGGAGACACAGGAATGTCAAGAGCACTTATAGTACCTCCACAGGAAAGAAACTGACTCTCATGTTCTGCTTATTTTGCCCACTCTGCTCAAGATTCAACTTCCAGGGAGGGATCATCACATCATGAAAATTTGGTCTCATCCCTAACCTTAGCCTGGGGGAAGGCAAGGTCCCTGACTTATAGTCCCACTAGATTGCATCTCATTGAAAAGAATTCCTCCAAAGCAAAAACGGTGTTCTTAAGAAGGCAAAATATAGTTTTTCATTTTCTCTCTAAGATTTCCAGAATACCAATATGTCCAAAATATTTCGGAGGTAACTATGCTGAAAATATAGCCACAAACTAGACAAATATGAAATCTGCCTTTTTGAAGTTAAGAAAAAGGACATGTGTGGCAATTGTTTTAAAAGGGCAGGCAGAGAGCGCTGTAGAAACATACAGCAGGAGTAACTAATTCAACCTGGGTATTCAGAGAGAAATAAACGTATAATATGAATCCTGAAAGATGAGTAAGAGTTGCCTAAATAATGGAAGGGTGAAGGGTATACCAGGATAAAAAAATAAAATGAGCTTGAAAGTCCTCAGGCAAGACAATGAAGTCCCTTTACTGAAAAGAGACAAGCATGATAGAGATAAAGGAAAGAAATGGAGTGAACAATACAGTTGAAGACCTAGAGAGGAGCCACACCAGGGAGAATCCTGTGAGGATTTTGGATTTGATGTAAATGATAAGGAAAATTATCATAAAGTTTTTTTCTTTGTTTTTTTTCTTTTTTTTGCGGTACGCGGGCCTCTCACTGTTGTGGCCTCTCCCATTGCGGAGCACAGGCTCCAGATGCACAGGCTCAGCGGCCATGGCTCATGGGCCCAGCCGCTCTGTAGCATGTGGGATCTTCCCAGACCGGGGCACAAACCCATGTCCCCTGCATCAGCAGGCAGACTCCCAACCACTGCGCCACCAGGGAAGCCCTATCATAAGGTTTTAAATAATGATGTAGACTAAGAGTTTTGCAACACTTTGGCAGCACTATGAAGAATGGTTCAGACGGACAAGAGTAGAAATAGGAAGACTAATTCAACTAGTAGTCATGAGAATTGAGAGAAATGGACTAATTTGAAAAATACTAATAGAGTACAAGGGGCACAACAGACAAAAAGGATGGTGACAGGTGAGGAGAAAAAACAAGTCAAGAGAGTTTCCCATTTCTGGCCTGAGCCACAGGAAGGAGAGCAGGGCCATTTGTTGAAACAGGATACACTGAAGAAACAGCAAGAGTTCTATAAGGAAGATGGAGCATTTAGTTTTGATTTAGTTAGTTTGGCATACTTGTGAACCAAGTAGGAATGACAAGTAGGTACTTGGAATATGCAACACAATTTTTCAGGCAGCTATTATAAAAAATAATGGATTTGGCAGTTGTGATGATATCTAAGGCTAAATCTGGACTCAGCAAGAAAGAGCACCGTGATTGATTAGCCATGTCTGCCATTAGCTCAGAACTAGGGACTGATCCTGCCAAATACTTGCTGACACCAGGCTGGAAACTTCACTTGGCTACAGCATCTTCTTAAAGGACTAGTTAGTTGATAGTCAAGTCAAAATAATTTTGATATAAATAATTTTTATGCCTCAAATCTTATTTATGCCAATATGATATGTTATATATTTATAATATATGACCTATCTCTTTTTTAATCTAATGGTATTACCTGCTCATATTTTGACAGAGCTGTCTGGATTTATAATTATGTTTTTAAAAATTCTGTACATTTACATTTACACAGTGGTTGAGACATTTCACATGCAATAGTTCTATTAACTTTTCAATATTGGCATATAAATGTTTATTACTCAAATAAATACACTTCTTCTCTGAAAAACAGCTGATTGCAACAAGATACATTTTGCTCCAAGGTTGTCCCTCTCTGTGGTTCAGTTGAGATTTGCATGTGAACAGACCTTGCTTGAACTACATCCACCTCAGAGTCAGTGCTGCACAGGGGTCTGAATGTGTGAGCTTTACTTCCCCATAGGTGAAGAATTACAGCAGCAAAAGAAAGGCAATGGAGAAATAAGCAAAGTATCAATTTTAAGACAAAGCATTCAACCTGGATGTTAAATCTGAAAGGATCAGGGGCAGAAAAGAAGGAAAAGATGTGGGCAGAGATCCCAGACTATCAATTATTGGGGTAGAAATTATCCTTTGCCTTATAATGGCAGACATACCCCAGGGGTCATGTTCAATCACCTCAAGAACACTACAGCTGGATTTCACTGGCAAGATGACTAATAGACAATTAGGGCACAACGGGTATCATTTATTTTCTGACCATATCTCTAATTTGTCATTCACTTGTATCCTTAGAGGAATAACTCACTGTTTAGTCAGTCTTTTTGGTAATTATACGTTTTTGGTAACAGTTTCTTTAATTAATTAATTAATTAATTAATTTTTGGCTGTGTTAGGTCTCCGTTGCTGCATGTGGGTTTTCTCTAGTTGGGGCGAGCGGGGGCTACTCTTGCTCTAGGTGAGCAGGCTTTGGTAGTTGTGGCTCACGGGCTCTAGAACACAAGCTCAGTAGTTGTGACGCACGGGCTTAGTTGCTCTGCAGCATGTGGGATCTTCCCAGACTAGGGCTTGAACCCGTGTCCCCTGCATTGTCAGGCGGATTCTTAACTACTGTGCCACCAGGGAAGTCCTAAGGAAACAGTTTTTTGTTACCTAAATATACCCATGACAAACACCAAAATGTTAGATTATGAAGAGACTATATATTAAATTTATTAGAACAGAAACTACTTCTCTCAATTAATCAATTTAAATGTTATTAGGACATTATCGTTAACCAATATCACTCTTCAGATGGTTACAGTTGATGTTACAGTTTCTAAGAACATCTTTTATAGTTTTGTTTTGTTTTTAATGAAAAATGAATATTGAGTAAGAAAAGACTGTAATTTAAATAAGAGTGTGGTAAAACAAAGCTCTAGGAAAAATTACTTACCACCTGGATGAAAACGTCACAGAAGCAAGGCTTCACTGAAATTTGAAGGAACCAATTATTTTAATAGGATAGTGTTCTTATATAAATACAGGCCTATGTAAAACTGATTTTTTTCATAATCTGCTATTGGTGTTTTTGTTATTGGCTTCAAAAGCATTGTTGTGATAATAAACCAGTACCTCCAGTCCTGCAAGCTGAGCCACTTAATAGAAACCTATAAATAAACAGGATTCATAAAGACTCCTGTCTGCACATATGGGATTATTGGATTTGAGATCAATGATCTTCCTTTCACCACATCCACAAGTCATTTGTAACCACAGGAAACTTATTTTACTTAGGATGATCAATATTTCCTAGAAGTGTAAGAGACACCCATGTTAATGCAAAAAAAGGAAGTAATATTGAGAAAATAGAGCTCTTAGGAGCAATCCAGTGGCCAACTATCTAGAACATCAAAAATGTGTTTTTAATAAAGTGTGTGAGGATGATTTGTTCTATAATTGTCCAGTATAGAATGCTATCAAAAACACGTTACCCGAGAGAAAAGTTGGAGTGTGCTCTCCTAAGTAACTGCTTACATATAACAAATTACTTTTCCTAATAACAAAAGAAATGACTAAAATTATCAGTGTAAAGATTCTATCGTAACAGATATAATTTTTTTTCAAATAAAAGGAATTTTTCTTTAAAAATAATTTAAAATTGTATATGTGTTTATTTTAAATTATCGAGACCCCTTGATTTATCAAACTTACCAGAAAAGTTATTAATTCTTTCATTCTTGATTCTGTTATCTAAGTTTCATGGCCTTTATGTGCTTTGTCTTTCAGCTGAAAATTATAAAATAAAAATGAATTTTTCTTTCTTAAAAACCAATTGTAGAACCATTATTGTGTAGGTGACATGAAGTCACTACACCAACTGAAATATAAATCAATCCAGTGATTTTTATTATTAACAAGTTCTGGTTACATTCCATCCTCATAAAGTGTTTAGAAGCTGTCTTATTTTCCTAAGGACAAAAACATTATTTTGAAAATAAATAGCGAAATGTCTTTGAATTTTAAAAAAATGAATAAGAAACAATAAAGTGACAGCGATTAAGTAACAAGTGTCTTGAATTTTGGAGCAACTCATATTAATTATATTCATCAAAAATTACCTATTCTTAAATGCTCTGGCACTGCTCACAATGGCCAATCAAAAGAAATAGGTAACAATATGACTTCCTTCCACTGTGAATTCCAAAAGAAACAAACATTGAAATCTCAAAATGATGCTATTCTTGAGTTTATCCCTGAGGATTACTTTATTTGAGAAAAATACTGATGGTGAAAGTCAAAAAATACCCTGCCAAAATGCATGCAGCAGAGACCAAAAAATTTTGAATTCAGGTCCTAAATCCAGTTACTCCAAATCCAAGATATTTTTTCTGTGTCATACTGGATACCTCCCTTGTTTTCTCACTTTGAGCACAGCTGCCATACTCCTAGCTTCCTCACCCAAATATGTTGCCCTCTGTTTAGAATTCCAGCCCAAGCACTGGTGAGAGGGTTCAGGCTCATAATTTCTAAGGGAATGTTAATAACTTTTAAACAAAGAAAAAATGAAGGAAATTTAATAAGCAAAACAAAGCTCAATTTTATAAAAATGGCAATGCCCAATCTATCACTAAAGGTTTCTAGCAATTATAAATAACCACATTGCTTAAATGATACACTTTGAAATAGACACACATTAATTATGTAATGCTTATATTAGAAAACAAATAAATGAACTGAGTGAAAGGGAGAAAGGAGAGATTCTTCAGAAAATCAGAATTCTAGTCTTCAGCAGAACTGGGGAAAAGAGAGATCTTCATTAGAACATTTCTGTGATATTGTGATTTATAATAAGAAATATATATTTGTCCTTCATCCCAATTTCTGGCACAGAGCTCCTAAAACCCTTGGAATTTCTTAAGTGTGAGAGTGCTTAAAGTTGTCTTTTGTTATGTCAGTGAAGTGACTTTTGGGCTACACCTAGATCAAGTAAGGATGGGGGCTGGTAACCAGAGGAACCAACCATGTGATTAGAAGTTCGGAAATTTCAGTCTCAACCCCTGACCTCCAGGGAGAAGAGAGGGGCTGGAAGTTGAATCAGTCATTAATGACCAATGGCCAATGATTTAATGAATTATACTTATGTAACAAAGCCGCCATAAAAATGCAAAAGAATAGGGTTTGGAGAGCTGCCAGGGTGGTGAACATGTGGAGATGCAGGGAGAATGATGCCTCTGGAGAGGACTTGGAAGCTCCATGCTCCTTCCCATATACCTTGCCTTATGCATCTCATCCATATGACTGCTCTTTTTTTAAATTAATTTTTATTAGAATATAGTTGCTTTACAATGTTGTTTTAGTTTCTGCTGTAAAGTGAATCATCTATACGTATAATTATATTCCCTCTTATTTGAGTTTCCTACCCATATAGGTCACCACAGAGCATTGAGTAGAGTTCACTGTGCTATACAGTTGGTTCTCATTAGTTATCTATTTTATACATAGTATCAATAGTGTATATATGTCAATCCCAATCTCCCAGTACATCGCCCCCCCCACTGCTTTTCCCCCTTGGTATCTGTAAGTTTGTTCTCTACTTCTGTGGCATATGACTGTTCTTGAGTTATATTCTTTTATTAAAAAAATGATATTCTAGTGAGTAAATGGGTTTCCTGAGTTCTGTGAGCCATTTTGGCAAATCAATCAAACACAAAGTGGGTTGTAGGAACCTCTAATTTAAGCCAGTCAGTCAGAAACAGAAGCGACAATCTGATCTTGTGATCAGCATCCTGAGTTGGAGAGTCATTAGAACCTACAGTTTGTCAGACGCACAGGTAATAACCTGGGTTTGCGATTGACGTCTAAAGTGAAGGGTGGTCTTGTAGGAATGAGCCCTTTACCTGTGGAATCTGATGCCATCCGCAGGTAGATAGTAGCAGAATTGAATTGAATTCTCAGACAGCCTGCTGGTCGCCAGCATTGCTTGTTGATGTGGAGAAGTTTCCATACACACACACACACACACACACACACACACACACACACACACACACACACACACACACACGCACATGCACCCACACATGTATTAGAATTGGGTCCAGAAACCTGAAAGAAATTTTAAGGCATACAGTGAGACAGTGAGTGTTACAGGTATTGTTGGGTGCTCTCTGTTACCCCTTCCTTTTTTTTTAACATCTCGAGACAATGAATTCTAGAAAATCTACAAAGTATATTTGTTAATTCTTTCTGGAAAATGTATGTATATGAATAGAAGGTAATATTTATGTAAAGCAAATTGCTTGTCATTTTGAGGCTAAAGAATAAAGCTCATTTTTGCTCACTAGTCAAAGGAGACCAGGGAACTATGTACCATATCAGTTTTATCGAATTCAATAAAATGTTATTTTCTGTTTTGTATAGGGATATTTATGAAATTGATTGCCTCATTTGTGAAGAAGAGCATGTTAAGCAAATTAAGAAAAAAGATGGTATTGTAAAGGCATACGGTTGATTTCAGCACTAACCCTTTTAGAAAAATCATAAAAGTGAAACAGTGGAACTGAAAGTAATGATGTTTTATGGCAATAAAGATTTAACAATATTTAGGGGAACCAAAGAGCTTTAAAACAATAAGGTCAACATAGCGAATATCACATGAACAAATAGTTAATTTATTAATAATATATTATTTTATGGAATATACTTCTTAGGCTCATATGTCATATAAACAGAAAGAAATTCTTTAAGTGATTTATCTTTAAAGGGAAAGAAGAAAATCCAACCAAATGGAATATAATCTTGCATAAAGGAGAAAACTAGCAAAGGATTCTGGGTTCCTTCCATTCTGTGATTCTCATATGACAGGTGGAAAAATACACAACGTCACTTAAATGAGCTGAACTTTTCAATCACTAGACATTTTTTCAAAGTGAAAATCACTATGCTAAAGAGAAATGAGAGTCTTGGAATAATGAAACATCCCATGAAAAATAAATGAAAGAAAAAGACATGTCTAATTACAAGACTCAGATATCTTCATTTGGCTTTTGAGATAAGAATTTTAGACTATAAACAACTTATTAAAATCCTTCATTTGAAATCATCCCCTAAAATTATAAGAATTTTGTTTCAAGCAAGTTTGGTAAATTCAGACCTTAATGTAAAAGTTCATTTGGATAATCCAGGGGCACTTTTTAAAAGTTAAATTATTCTTTTGTGAATGTTTCTAAATTATTAATTCCACTATACTTTAGCTTAAGGCTTAAATTTTTGGGGTCACTGACACGTTTGCAAACCCTCTGTCCTTAGAAAAATGCAGATGTACACGTGCAAAAGACATTGTATTTCCAGGGGGCACTTGGAGTCTTAGGTTCAGAATCTCTGGCTTACACCCTCATTTAACTACGTCACCCCTTTGGAGTAGGACAATTTAACAAGCAGTGTTTTTTATTTAATTTTTTTGTTTTACTAAGACAATTTAAAGAAGGTAGAAATGGCAATGGTGCATTTTGCTCTGGAGGATGGTAAACCAGTAGGATTACGCAGGTTATGCCCGATACAGAGGTATATGTCAGTGGGGATGGAGATGGGGTGAGGGTTGAAATGATCAATTCACGAGCCTGGTAGCTGGGCTGTAGTCAGATTGGAGAAGCAGCACATTTTCGCTAATTTGCCCAGAAGGGTGCCTTTTCTATTGTTTGTGTTAGCTGCTGCCCTGCTTTCCAGGAACTCTAATTTGACTATTCTGTACAATGAGCATAAGGAAAACTTGTGTGTCTACGAAGGAGTGCACATACGAACACGTGCACACCTCCACACCAAATCGAGAGATTTTAAAAACTAAAAGTTAAAATCTTATTATTCTCAGTCTAGTTTTCATTCATTCCTTTTAATCTCATTTCTGCTTTTAGGAAGATGATTCTTTCTTTGTTCATGTTTTCAACTTGCCATTGATGATCTAGATACGATGAAAAAATATTCACCAACGTAGATTCTCTTTCTTCCTAGCAAGTATGGTCTAACAGTGAGAGGTCGTTTTTAAGTTAGTAGGAAAAAGTATTATGTATTCTACGCAGCTCTGGACACAGACTATAAGAGAAAAGAGACTTGAGATCCCTTCGGAGAGAAGTGGAATTTTTTTTTTTTTTTTTTTTTTTTTTTTTTTTTTTTTTTTTTGCGGTACGCAGGCCTCTTATCGCTGCGACCTCTCCCGTTGCGGAGCACAGGCTCCGGACGCGCAGGCTCAGCAGCCATGGCTCACGGGCCCAGCCGCTCAGCGGCATGCGGGATCCTCCTGGACCGGGGCACGAACCCGAGTCCCCTGCATCGGCAGGTGGACTCCCAACCACTGCGCCACCAGGGAAGCCCGAGAAGTGAATTTTATTTAACTCTTACCTATATGTGTATGACGGCTTTGCTTCCATCGCCCACAGGGAGTTTGTATACTTAGCGTGAATCTCACTTTTCAACTTACTAGCTCTCCTGGATCAGCGCTTGTTGAAACACTTTCGACATCCCCTGATGTCAAACCTTGCCCATGCAGGAAAGCACATCTATTCTCTCTGACTCTCTGCCTTACCCAGCAACCATCCTCTGGTGGCTTCTAGAAAAACTGAAACTTTATGAGTCCAAACAATACCACTTTTGACACCTTAGTTAGGCTGTCTACTCAAGCAGAGAGCCCCGGCTGGCTGAGAGAATTCTACTGGACTTACACAGAGCCAAAATCCTCCTGTCAAGAGGAAATCTTTCTTTCTGTGCCTTCAGTAGGTTTCCTTCAAACACAGAAGACCCCTGTGGCTCTGAGGCTTTTTATTATATAAGCAGCTATTTGTTATTTCATTCAGAAAGAATTTTCTCATGTGCCTTTATGTGTATTGTCTAAATCAAATGACATTTTATACTCAAATTTAGTGCAAAATTCAGTCTTGCTACCAATGTGCTCATGAAGCACGCAATAAATATTTATTGCTGCTGATGAGTTCAGGAACCGGAATGTGCCAGTGCCTGCTATGATCGACAGCTGCACAAGAATCAGATGTGGTCATTGTCTAGCATCGGCCCCCATGTGCTACAAAAATCTGGAGAGCCTTTCAGAATGGCTAGGGTATGGCTCTCTGCCCTCTATCCCAGGTGTTACGGGTTCAACTTCCCTGGGTTGGTCCAGCCCTGATGGCATGAAGCAGAGTTAAAGTTGTTGCGGATGCTTTTGATTCAAATTCATGCTGAGCTCTCCCTGATCAGCATGTTCCTTTGGGCGATATCACAATTTCATCTTGTTCAAGCTGTCTACGTTCCTGTTTGCTTAGGTTTGAAAATGGAAATTTAGCACTCAAATTAGTACTGACAGTACAACCTGCAAGGGTTCTAAATCCTCATTTGCCTTCATTCTGAGGGATGGCACTCTATTTTCAAAGCAATATTGCTTTATATCAAAATTGCTCTCATGGTATGAAAACATAATGCCATGGGAAAGCATGGCATGAAAACCCTGCATTCTCAATTTTAAATGCAGTGATCTGGGAGTAAAAATCAACACCAAAGGGCATCAAATTCCTTGATCACCAGCACTGTTTCTTTCTTTTGCACTATCTGTTTTTCTCATGGGGCACAGAGGCATGTGTAAACAAGAGAAAAGATACATTCAAGATTGTAACTCAATGGTGCATGAAGATGATGCTTTTTTTCTTAATCTATAAACGATTTCTGACCTACAAAGTTTTCTCCTGCTGGGGTTCTGGTTGCACTTTTTTTTTTTTTTTTTTGGCTGCGTTGGGTCTTTGTTGCTGTGCATAGGCTTTCTCTAGTCACGATGAACAGGGGCTACTCTTCATCGTGGTGTGTGGGCTTCTCATTGCTGTGGCTTCTCTTGTTGCAGAGCACAGTCTCTAGGTGCCTGGGCTTTAGTAGTTGTGGCTCACAGGCTCAGTAGTTGTGGTGCACGGGCTTAGTTGCTCCACCACATGTGGAATCTTCCCGGACCAGGGCTCGAACCCATGTTCCCTGCATTGGCAGGAGGATTCTTAACCACTGTGCCACCAGGGAAGCCCCCTGGTTGCACTACTTAGAGACACAGTGTCACAACGAGCTGAGGGTGAGTCACACTGCCTCCAACAGGCAGAATTCAAGGCTGGATGGCCAATGGAAAGAAAACCTGGAAAGAGTGAACTGCTTCTCATTCTAACTCATTCCTATTGGATGGGAAACCTTGGGTAAAGTCGCTAAAAAAGTAGCCTGTTTCCTTTTGGAACAATGGTCAATTTGTATGTGAGCTATGGTGCTCACTCCTGGCTGCAAGTCAGAGTCATCTTAGGAGATTTTCAAAAATCTACATACCTGGGTGCCATCCAGACTAACTTAACTCAGAGATTCTGGGCCTGAGGCCTGGATACTGGTGTGATGAAGTGCTCCCCAGGCTCCTGCAGTTGCCCGGATCAGCAGGACCTCACGCTCTCTTTATCCAGACAGACCGGCAACTCCCTGTTTTCCACTCCACGCCTCACATGAGATGTCAGTGTTAAATGGCACCTCCAATTCGTGACACATTTTGGGATTCTGCATCCAAAATAGACTTGTCTCTTACTGGAGTCCTTTTTGCAGCCAGCTTCCACCTCTGCAAACTTCCATCCACTTTCTTGCATTCAAAAATTAATTCCCATCTCTTATCTGATCTTATTGACTCATTTTGAAGGATTTCTACCTTTTCCCCGATTTACTAGCATTTTCATGGTGTCTTGAGAAAGAGAAGAGACCTAAATATTGAATCCACCGTGTTTAACCGGACACATTTCCCCTTCTAGGTGTCTCTTTGAATTTCTCATTATCTTTGGAGGGACATTGCTACATGTCCTGCTTTCCCTGATTTGCCAGCTCCCCAGCCTCCACTAGAGAGCGCTATTGCCACCCCTCTAAGAAAATTGTACGCTGCACCTTCAATCCTCATATTTCTCAGAGAGGCCAACTCACCTGTTCATATCTTTAGTCATTTCTAGTGTTGTGGGGAGGAAGAACATTGCATGTTATTCTAGAAGCATCCTTTTCTCCTTGTACCTCCATTCCACCTCCCTAGATCTGTCAATACCCTCTCTTTTCAGAGCTCTCCTTCACAAATCGTTCTCATATTCCACCTTGTGAGAGGTCTTTCAAATTTTCCACATATAGCTCCCTGTTACAACCAGTTTAAGGGAGAAATAGTAAAAATTCCCAAAGATTTAGGAAGGGAATTAGAATTTTTAAAAAAGAGGAATCTTTTTAAACAGTGCTAGAAACCATTCTTTTCTACCTTAAAAGAAATCCTGTAAAGATGAAAACTTAAAAAGGCCTAGAGTTCTTGTTGACTTTTTTAAATAAAAACAATGAAATATGTGGTCAAAAAATTCATAGAACTGAAAGTTAGAACATGAAATTGGGAAGTTTTCCATCACTCCCATAAACCTCTGCCCCAAGATTAACTACTATTAATTAAATGTTAATATTTTGTTCCTCATATATTCATGAATACAGAACTGTTTTGCTAAATAAAAGGAATTGTACTACTAACTCTGCTTTGCAACTTCTTTTTTCATTTA
Organism: Orcinus orca; assembly: GCF_937001465.1. Lineage (NCBI taxonomy): Eukaryota > Metazoa > Chordata > Mammalia > Artiodactyla > Delphinidae > Orcinus > Orcinus orca. Next base: position 95,059,055 of record NC_064565.1, read on the forward strand.
ATATAATGTGAAAGTGTAGCAATAACTCAAACTTGCATGTTCAACTTGATAACTATGGAAATGTCTACAGGGAGTAAATAGGGAATACTTGACCATCATGAAGAAATGCACAATATCCAACCAATATTATTTTATCTTTGAAAAATCTGAAAGCAGCTCTAAAAAGAAAACGTTTGCAAAAACTTATAAACTTCTTCTGTCTCAAGTTATTTCTCAGTGTTGGTTTAATTATAATTTTAATTACATTTTTCTTACTTTGTTTCAGTGTTAACAGTAATGGAAAATTCATATGGATTACTGATGCTACCTCTAGAGAGATACCTGAATTCAGCTCAAAACAAAGGCACCCTGATCTGTAAACACTTTAATAAACTCACTGAAGCTTAATGACTTCAATTGTTTTCATCATCACATATGTCCCTAAAACCACTCTAATTACATATGTTTCACCATAGTAACAAAAATAATTATTTTTACTTCAAGATTTTGAAGCTTCGCCAGTGTCAAAAATAAGAGCGAGCTAAACCCAATCTACATGCTTAACTATATTTTCAAAGATTTGAAATTCTGGTTTGTATTTAGAAGTTCATTATAACTTTATGTCATGTGTATATAGTTATATATATGTATGAGTATATTATACATATATTTATATTCCATATAACATTTACACACACACACACACTTTCTGGTTCTTGGAAAAATGGAAATGAAGGTCACTGGAGAGCTGAGTTGACTTTTTTTTTTAGAGCCTCAAATTATCTTTTTAAGTATCGTCTTTTTAGATATACAATCCTTTGATTTAAAAAAAATCAACACATTCTGGAAATTTTAAAAATTAAATATAGTTTGTTAAATTAGTGATTTTCAGAGCAGGTCTGTGTAAAGCCTGAGGAGTAGATGCCAACCAGAGGTCTGATGGTGGTGGGTGTGGGGACCAATTTTTGTCCTGTTATTGAATGTTTAAACATATAGCCAGTTCATACAGAAGAATCTGTTAGGCCTGGTTAGCTGGGATGTCACCAGGTATATAACGAGGGAGTTTGGATTTTAACAGATGATCCCAAGCCACTACCCATCCCCCTTTCACTTAGAGTTGTAAAGAAATGTGTCACAGGTATTAGACCTGGGAGATGCAGAAGAAAGACTTTCTCCTCAAGAGTCCACACTGGATTTTGCTCATCTGGAAACAAAAGGGGATATGATCACATTATAGAAACTAAACATCTCAGAGGTTAAATAACTAAAACTATGTGACAGTTCAATCCCATCAAATAGTTCTTGAAAACCTATACTGTGTCCAGAACAGGGCTAAACTACAGGGTTGACTAAAGGAAGCAGTGCTCTTCTGTACTTTAAAATCTGAGCTAGTTGCAGAAATTTGTTAACACATGAATCAACTAGAGAACAAAACTCATTTAATTTTGAGTATTAGAAGTGCAAATTGTTGATTTCTACCAATAGGCCATTGCTGTGCTGGTTATAAAACAAAGAGCAAAAATGGACATGGTGTCTCTACCCTCATGGAATTGATAGTCTTATTCTCCCTCATTGCCTCTGTTTCTCCACTCCAGAGCTTAGCCATCCTAACTCCTGTGGTTTCCCTCCTGGACTCTCCCCACAACCTCCAATCTGTCCCCCTTCTTATACAGAGCAATCACTCTAAAGTCCTGGGTGGCGGTCATCAGGGAAGTCCTCACTCAGCTTTGCAGGCACAGAAGTGACCTGCAATAAATAGGGATTTTCCTCATTCTCTCTTTTCTCTCTCTAAACTCCTCATCTGTGTCGTGTATATACGACGGACACATCCCAACATACTTCTGAAAGTGGATCCCTGCTGCTGGACCATTGGTTGACAGTTATGTGCGTACAGGTAGGAATTATGAGATGTGAACCTGCTTTTTTCAGGAATAAGTCTATAGGGATAATAGAAAAATTTGATAACTTTAAAATTCCCAAAGAATGATAACATGGAAATTGAGCAGTTGTGGTTATAAGAAGGCTGTAGCCATAACTGAGTTTCGAACTATGTTGGGATACTACATATTAATAAGGTACGGATAAAAATTTAGGAAAGAAATACCTTCCTCATTGCTAAATACGTAGGAGTGATATGCCTTGATTTTCACTTGTGCTGTGACTGCATTGTTTCTGGTTGGTGCTGTGTTTGCAATCAGATCAGCTGTGATTAATTAACTCCATTAGGAAATTCAAGTATGAAATATTTCAAATCAACTCAAAGTGCATATTTGAAAATTATAAATGGTTTTAAACTTTTAAGCCAATCCATCATCTTCTCCAGAACTATGTTTTCCCCAGTATTAACGTTGTCTCCAATTATGCACATTTTTGCACATGACTGTTAACTACAGGTTTCTCAGGCTCAAATGTGCAGTTTTAAGATAATTTATCCATCATTTCTTTTTATAGCAGAGTTATGAGAATAAATGCACACAACTTCCTCTCTGTGGCTTTGGTACTGCCATTCTTTCTAGTTTCTCTCATTTCTAAGATCTGCCTTTCAGATTTTCTCTAAGAAACCATGCTTCAGGAAGCATAGGTGAAGCCCTAGCTGCCTCACCTTGCGATTCATCACTGCATTTGCATGCAGTTCACACTCCCTCTTTGCTGTTCCCAGTTAATGATGAGCATGGCAGGGGTGTTAGTCCCCACCCTTTCCTGCCTGCTCAGGACTCATCCAAAAGATATCTTTGTTCAGGGACTTCCCATTGGTTTGGTCAAAATTTTTTGAGAAGTGAATTGCATGTGACGTTTTTCCTACCCAATCCTTCCATCTCTTTCACAGGTATCAGATCCACATCTAATTGTATAATTTCTCCCCTCCTTCTCCTTTACACTCTTCCATTTATCCTTTGCAGGTGATTTCCCCACTAAATCTCTTGCACATCTAATTCAGTCTGCTTCTTGGAAAACCTAAACTAACATTTTCTTTTTTTATGGTTTTTTTTCAATTGCCCCTTAAATGTTAAAGTTTCCCATGGTTCCATCCTCCACTCTTTTTACTTCATACCATAACTCACTTTAATTACTTCCTTATATACAACATAGTATCCATTTATTAATAGGTGCCAAATATTTATCTTAGGCACAAATCACTTTCTGGGCAACTGGAAACTATTACACATTAGGTATCTTCATTTGAAAGACCTACAGGCAACACAGAATCAGGCGAAATCTGAATGCAGCAGAATGGAGGAGGGGTGCTGTTCTGAGAAGCAAAATTCTGTACCTTGAAAGGCAAGATCCCTTTTCCTGACTACTGCTTGGCTTCAATAACTCTGGTTGGGAGTCAGGAATAAAATTAACACTTTTCCCTCTTCCTTAAGATAAGAAATTGAAAAAAATCTAACGAGGTGAAACTGAGCAACCCATAAGAAAAAATATGTAGACAGTGATTTTGGAGGGCACTCTAATAACACAACTGAGTTCCTGCTGGATCAGATCTTCCAGCAAAACCTATCAATGGACAACTCCCGCCATGAACTCAAGGCTTCCATGTCATATTTTTATGGTTTGTTTTAAAAAGGAATGAACAGCCAAAAAATTGTCAACTCCTAAGTGTAAGAATAGAATAAAAACATTTTTCCATAAGCTAGGTTCAAGATGTTTAACTTGCATTCATCTTTTATCAGGGAGGACAGAGAAGGGGGAAAGGAGTTAATAAAGAGAAAAAAACAGTAGGTACAGGAGAAATGAGACCCACAGGAGAGACAAGGGAAAACCCAGAAGGAGAGCTCTGCCTAAGACTCAGAGAACAATAATCCCACTAGGGGCACAAAGAGCTCCTGGAAGGAACCCTCACTGGGTAAAGATAAGAACAGAGGTTGATGTACATGACCAAACAAAAAATAGAGTTTAGAGTAATTATACAATTCTCTTAGATGGTCTGGGAAGAATAAGAATACCTGATGGAATTCAGGAAATGACAATAATTAGCTCTAGGATTATTTTTTTTTAAAGGAAATATTATCATAAAACATAGCCTAGAAGAGAACTATGTGAATATAATCACAATAAGATAAAAGTGGAATATTGATTTAACAAAAAATTGTGATATTAAAAATTAAAAGATTCATGAAAGTATATTAACCTCATTAAAAATATTTATACAGGTATCTTCAAATGATTATTACTCAGCCATAAAAAGGAATGAAATTGTGTCATTTGCAGAGACATGGATGGACCTAGAGACTGTAATACAGAGTGAATTAAGTCAGAGAGAGAAAAACAAATATTATATATTAACAGATATATGTGGAACCTAGAAAAATGGTACAGATGAACCAGTTTGCAGGGCAGAAATAGAGACACAGATGTAGAGAACAAACGTGTATGGACACCAAGGGGAAAAGGGGGTGGGGTGGGGTAGGATGAATTGAGAGATTGGGATTGACATATTACACTACTATGTGTAAAATAGATAACTAATGAGAACCTACTGTATAACTCAGGGAACTCTACTTGGTGCTCTGTGCTGACCTAAATGGGAAGGAAATCCAAACAAGGGGATATATGTATACTTATAGCTGATTCACTTTGCTGTACAGCAGAAACTGACACAGCAGTGTAAAGCTATTATACTTCAATAATATATATATATTTAAAACATATATATACATAATTCAAGTATCTTAAGACAAAAGCAAGATGGCTGTTCACTAGGACAGATGTTCTCAAACATTAGTGGGGATCAGACTCATCCAGAGGGTCTGTTAAAATGGGAATTACTGGATATCATCCTCAGTAGTCCTGGGGTGTGACCGAAGTATGTGCATTTCTAATAGGTTCCCAGGTGATGCTGCTGCCATTGTCTGGGACCCACGCTTTGACAAACACCGCTAAAGGATACTTCACTTGCTGTGCTAGATTGACTGAAGCATCCCTTGTAGCAGGGCTTACTTTTAATAGATGTTTAACAAAGATGCTTGCAATATGACAAACATTCTTAAAATGCAGTAATCAAAGCCTTACTTCCTCCTCCCTTGCCCCATATTTGCTCACTCATTTTATTCCCTTACTATCTCCTAAGGGAAAATAATTCTTGCCTGATAAATAAAAAGAGATCCAGTTAATCTACATTGTAAAACGTGACTCTGGGGAAAGACCATAGAAAAGTAATAGCTGGTTATATATATATATATATATATATATAAATCATTAGAGAAATGCAAATCAAAACTACAATGAGATATCATCTCACACCGGTCAGAATGGCGATCATCAAAAAAATCTAGAAACAATAAATGCTGGAGAGGGTGTGGAGAAAAGGGAACACTCTTGTACTGCTGGTGGGAATGTAAATTGATACAGCCACTATGGAGAACAGTATGGAGGTTCCTTAAAAAACTACAAATAGAACTACCACACAACCCAGCAATCCCACTACTGGGCATATACCCTGAGAAAACCATAACTCAAAAAGAGTCATGTACCACAATGTTCATTGCAGCTCTATTTACAATAGCCAGGACATGGAAGCAACCTAAGTGTCCATCGACAGATGAATGGATAAAGAAGATGTGGCACATATATACAATGGAATATTACTCAGCCATAAAAGACACAAAACTGAGTTATTTGTAGTGAGGTGGATGGACCTAGAGTCTTTCATACAGAGTGAAGTAAGTCAGAAAGAGAAAAACAAATACTGTCTGCTAACACATATATATGGAATCTAAGAAAACAAACAAACAAACAAAAATGGTCATGAAGAACCTAGGGGTAAGATGGGAATAAAGACACAGACCTACTAGAGAATGGACTTGAGGACATGGAGAGGGGGAAGGGTAAGCTGGGACAAAGTGAGAGAGTGGTATGGACATATATACACTACAGACGTAAAATAGATAGCTAGTGGGAAGCAGCCGCATAGCACAGGGAGATCAGCTCGGTGCTTTGTGACCACCTAGAGGGGTGGGATAGGGAGGGTGGGAGGGAGGGAGATGCAAGAGGGAAGAGATATGGGAACATATGTATATGTATAACTGATTCACTTTGTTACAAAGCAGAAACTAACACACCATTGTAAAGCAATTATACTCCAATAAAGATGTTACATATATATATATATATATATATATATATATATATATATATATATATGTAATTTAAAACATGCCAGATAAGTGAATGTGTTTGTTAATTTTAACTCCTCATGTAGATTCCTCACTTGGGAAAAGACAAGTACATGGAGAAGTGCTGTCTTCCTGAATCATCCAACAGATGATGAAAGTAAAAAACATAGAATTTTGAAGCTGAAACAGTAGCCTTTTTTCCCCCAAGATTTAAGTTTTAACTATTATCTAAGGCTAAGAAGTCAGAAATGAGTATAGAATCAGCAAAGAAGGGCTTTGTGTGAATTGATCTCTGCTTGATTCCCAAACCCACAGGAGCAGTCTTGGAACATTCAGCCAGATGCAAGTAGAATTAACCTATATTCATCTCTGTGCTCCAAGGGGGAATATATCATCCTTAAGTATCCAAAATAAAAATCACTGAAATAATAAATGTAAGCAATCCTACCAAAGTATGCTAATTCTTAATAGTAACACTTATCACTCTTAAATCATTTCCTACTTAGGTGCTCTTTTTCAATAATGCATTTTGTTGCTACCAGTTTTCTGCACATAAAACTACAATGTAGCATTTGGGGGAGGAGGCAGGGGGATTGCTTCCATCATAAGCCATCATGTTTTTCTAGTGTTTTCACTACTTTTCCAAAGCACTTTCACATCTGTTATACCTATAGTTTTACTTTCAGAGCCGAGAAGAAATACTTTGTTTTGGTTTCTTGGGGAATCCTTGACTTACTGTATTTCCTAAAAGTAGTGCAAGTTTATTGAGGGATAAGTCTCCAGTCCGTCTTCGATCTAATTATTTAAGTACACACTTCAAGGTTAATCTCCTCTAGCACTTAGCTCTCCCTAGAGGCACCTACAGAAGCTAGGAAACAAGATGGTCCAAATTCCTTCACTACGCAGTTGTGAACAAATCAGCAACCTTCTTCTCCTACTTGAGCAAATACTAAAAAGAGTAGAGGCTAAACATGAATCCCATTTCCTGTGGAGATGATTCAAAGAATTGTAGAAGTGAGTGGATGCTTGTCATTACCTCTCAAACAAAGCAGCCCTTCTTTTATAGATAGGCTCCTGTGGGATGCTTCCCAGAAAGTGTGTCACTAATTCCAAACTAGCTGTAAATGGTGGAATGTGTTACTCCATTCCCAGCTTAATTTTAATTTCTCATATCTTTTCAAACACGAAAGAGAAAGATGTGAGCTGCATAGTGGTAGAGGACTCATATTTGCTTACTTCCTTTCAATAGATGCAATATGCATGCATAGTTCTTAACTTTATGATTATTACTTTATTTTTTTGGTCATAAACCTTTTAAGAATCTAATAAGCACAGAGAACTATATTCAATAGGATATTCAATATCCTATGATAAACCATAATGGAAAATGATATTTAAAGAAAAATGTGTATATATGTATAACTGAATCAGTTTGCTGTACAGCAGAAATTAACACAACATTGTAAATCAACTATTCTTCAATAAAAATGATATTGAAAAAAAAAAGAATCTAATTAAATACCCAGACCACTTGCTCCCATCCAAACCTAAAAACAACATTTTGCCTATTATTCCAAGAGATTCATCAATTCCTTGAAGCTCCTTTCTGAGCCTCAGTTTAATAATTTCTGATAGTGATAAACGCACTAATCCTGAAGTTAAAATAAGTTCCAGCCTTAGCCATGTCACTTACTACCTCTTTAGCTTTGTGCAATTTGAGCTTTGAAGTTTTCAGGTTCTACACTTGCAAAACCGACACCATAATGTGTGTCTTACCTTCTTCACAGGAGTATAAAGGTAGGAATATGCCTAGAATTTTAATTGTCATGGCAGCCACCACACCTGAAAGTTCCTGATCTTCCTGTGAGAAAACATCCTTCCCACCTGTGAAATGGTCTTGGTGGTATGGTCAGCCAAGATGCTCCAATATTCCCTGGCCAAGTGGTGGACACATGACAAAATGTCACACTGATAGGACACTCCCTTGAATCTTGAACGTAGTGACTTAAGGTCTAAAAATGTTTGCTTGGCTCTTTCTAACAGCAGTCCTGTGATTATTATTCAAAAGGCTACAGGTAAAAACTGGCAATTAGTTGGGAATAAAGTAAGTAGTTTTTTTTTCCCCTTCCATAACATTTTACAGGAATAAATGCATGGAAAAGAAAGCATTCATTGACTTGCAAATCTAACTCTCCCTACTAGAAGGTTCACTCTATGAAAGCAAGTACACCATAGTGCCTGTCTTTTCACTCTTAGATGCCCAGCACCTAGAAGAGTAACTAGTATACAAGCGGTATCAATAAATATTTATAGAATAAAAGGTAGGACAGAGTGAGGTGAGATCTGTGAGGTAGGCAGTGACCAGATTACATAGGATGTTCCAGACCATGGTAGAGAGTGAATTTAATTGTCTCTAACCACTAGGCAGTTTTAATCAGAGGTGACTGGATCAGTGCTTAAAGTTATACTCAATGTGTGTTCTCATACTTTTCAGATCCACACTTAATATTTATAGAAGGCACAAACACTATTCTAAAAATTAGAGCATGGAAAATTATGGAACTAGAGAAAAGACATAACCATGAGCTAAGAATTTTAAGATTACAAATCCCATCTATTTCTTCATATAAAATATTTTATGATTTGCAAAAACATTGTTATTAATAAAGATAGTTTTATTAAATCCCCAGTGGAGAAGCAGGATAGCTCATCTTGACAAATATCAATTCCATAAAGAAGCTTTACCTTTCTTGACACATTAATTACAGTTTGTTATTAAACACCTTCTGGACTTATCTGATTCCACGGACTCCTTTTCTAATGAAAGGAAACATCATTTTCCATAGTGGTTAGAGTTGCACACATTTCCTCTGCTAGACTTCTGTGCCTATGACATTGAAGCTACAATGGCCAAGTAGTCAGGCGTACTGTCCATTCCAGCTGGTAAGTACAAGGATAGGAGAACAATATTATAAGGTTTCCAGTTCTTCCCCTCAAATAACCTGTCAATGTAATATGATGCTAATTAATTTTTTTTTCATTTTTAGGACTTCACAAAATAATTATAATATTCATTTCAAAGAATACATACATTACCTAAGAGAGTTTTTTTTTTAATAGCAATAATGATTGGGTACTTGCCCTAAATAAATTAAAATAGGCTATAATATTTTTTAACTTTTTTATTTTGAAATAATTATAGATTCACAGTAATTTGAAAAAAAGAATAGAGAGTTTCCGTGTACTTTTCTCCCTGTTTACCCCAATTGTCACATCTTAATCATAATCACTATCAAAACAAAGAAACTGGCACTGGTACAGTGTGTGCATTCGATTTTGTCATTTTATCACGTTTAAATTTGTGTTAACACCACTGCGATTAAGAAACAGAACTGTTGTATAACCACAGAACATTGTCTCATGCTACCCTTTCAGATTTATGGTTTTTATCAGGTCAGTCAGCCTTCTGAGTCTGGTAAGCCTTGAGACCCTGACCAGAAGAATCCAAAGCCTTGGTCAACGATGAGGGCTCCAACTGGTCAAACCTAGCCTTCCTGGAGTATACCTTCCGTATGCAACTGTGAAACCAGTAATCAAAATTGTGGGTACAAGTATGCATGCCTAAAAAAATAATTTGTAAATGAAAATGTTGAATCGTAAATGAAATCAACTCAGAAGGAGCTATTTTAGAGAATCCCATGAATTTGTTTTAAGTAAATAATCAGTCCTACCTATATTTTCTTTAGAAGGTTTTTTTTTTGAACTAAAGGTACAATTTGTTGTTTTTATAAGTTCTATTTTTGTAGCTTAGCACAGTAGGTGAACCTAATACTTTATAACATGTGGCACAATTTGGTTATTTTTTAACAACTTTATTGGAGTATAATTGCTTTACAATTGTGTGTTAGTTTCTGCCTTATAACAAAGTGAATCAGCTATACATATACATATATCCCCATATCTCTTCCCTCTTGCATCTCCCTCCCATCCTCCCTATCCCACCCCTCTAGGTGGTCACAAAGCACTGAGCTGATCTCCCTGTGCTATGTGGCTGCTTCCCACTAGCTATCTATTTTACATTTGGTAGTGTATATATGTCCATGCCACTCTCTCACTTTGTCCCAGCTTACCCTTCTCCCTCCCCATATCCTCAAGTCCATTCTCTACGTCTGCGTCTTTATTTCTCTCCTGTCCCTAGCTTCTTCAGAAACTTTTTTTTTTTTAGATTCCATATATGTTAGCATATTGTATTTGCTTTTCTCTTTCTGACTTACTTCTCTCTGTATGACAGTCTCTAGGTCCATCTACTTCACTACAAATAACTCAATATCATTTCTTTTTATGGCTGAGAAATATTCCATTGTATATATGTGCCACATCTTCTTTATTCATTCATCGGTCGATGGACACTTACGTTGCTTCAATGTCTTGGCTATTGTAAATAGAGCTGCAATGAACACTGTGGTACATGACTCTTAGAATTATGGTTTTCTCAACGTATATGTCCAGTAGTGGGATTGCTAGGTCATATGGTAGTTCTATTTTTAGTTTTTAATGAACCTGCATACTGTTATCCATAGTAGCTGTATCAGTTTACATTCTCACCAACAGTGCAAGAGGGTTCCGTTTCCTCCACACCGACTCCAGCATTATTGTTTGCAGATCCTTTGATGATGGCCAATCTGAGTGGTGTGAGTTGATACTTCATTGTAGTTTTGATTTGCATTTATGATTAGTGATGTTGAGCATCCTTTCATGTGTTTGTTGGCAATCTGTATATCTTCTTTATAGAAATGTCTATTAGGTCATTTGCCCATTTTTGGATTGGGTTGTTTGTTTTTTTCTTATTGAGCTTCATGAGCTGCTTGTAAAATTTGGAGACTAATCCTTTGTCAGTTGTTTCATCTGCAAATATTTTCTCCCATTCTGAGGGTTGTCTTTTCGTCTTGCTTATGGTTTCCGTTGCTGTGCAAAACCTTTTAAGTTGCTTTAGGTCCCATTTGTTTATTTCTGTTTTTATTTCCATTTCTCTAAGAGGTGGGTCAAAAAGGATTTTGCTGTGCTTTATGTCATAGGGAGTTCTGCCTATGTTTTGCTTTAAGAGTTTTATAGTGTCTGGCCTTACATTTAGGTGTTTAATCCATTTTGAGTTTATTTTTGTTTATGGCATTAGGGAGTGTTCTAATTTCATTCTTTTACATGTAGCTCTCTAGTTTTCCAAGCACCACATATTGAAGAGGCTGTCTTTTCTCCATTGTATATTCTTACATCCTTTATCAAAAATAAGGTGACCATATGTGCATGGGGTTATCTCTGGGCTTTCTATCCTGTTCCATTGATCTATATTTCTGTTTTTGTACAAGGACTATAGTGTCTTGATTACTGTAGCTTTGTAGTATAGTCTGAAGTCCGGGAGCCTGATTCCTCCAGCTCCGTTTTTCTTTCTCAAGATTGCTTGGCTATATGGGGTCTTTTGTGTTTCCATACAAATTGTGAAACTTTTTGTTCTAGTTCTGTGAAAAATGCCATTAGTAGTTTGATAGGGATTGCATTGAATCTGTAGATTGCTTTGGGTAGTATAGTCATTTCCACAATGTTGATTCCTCCAATCCAAGAACATGCTATATCTCTCCATCTGTTTGTACCATCTTTAATTCCTTTCATCAGTGTCTTATAGATTTCTGTATACAGGTCTTTTGTCTCCTTAGGTAGGTTTATCCTAGGTATTTTATTCTTTTTGTTGCAATGGTAAATCGGAGTGTTTCCTTAAATTCTCTTTCAGATTTTTCCTCATTAGTGTATAGGAATGCAAGAGATTTCTGTGCATTAAATATGTATCTTGCTACCTTACCAAATTCATTGATTAGCTCTAGTAGTTTTCTGGTAGCATCTTTAGGATTCCCTAATTATAGTATCAGGTCATCTGCAAAGAGTGACAGCTTTACTTCTTCTTTTCTGATTTGGATTCCTTTTATTTCTTTTTCTTTTCTGATTGCTGTGGCTAAAACCTCCAAAACTATGTTGAATAATAGTGGTGAGAGTGGGCAACCTTGTCATGTTCCTGGTCTTAGTGGAAATGGTTTCAGTTTTTCACCATTGAGAACAATGTTGGCTGTGGGTTTGTCATATATGGCCTTTATTATGTTGAGGTAGGTTCCCTCTATGCCTACTTTCTGGGTTTTGTTTTTTTTTTAATCATAAATGGGTGTTGAATTTTGTCAAAAGCTTTTTCTACATCTATTGAGATGATCATATGGTTTGTCTCCTTCTGTTTGTTAATATGGTGTATCACATTGATTGATCCGCATATTGAAGAATCCTTGCATTTTTGGGATAAACCCCACTTGATAATGGTGTATGATTCTTTTAATGTGCTGTTTGCTAGTATTTTGTTGAGGATATTTGCATCTATGTTCATCAGTGCTATTGGTCTGAAGGTTTTTCTATTGTGTGTGTAATATTTGTCTGGTTTTGGTATCATGGTGATTGTGGCCTCATAGAATGAGTTTCAGAGAATTCCTCCCTCTGTTATATTTTGGAAGAGTTTGAGAAGGATTGGTGTTAGCTCTTCTCTAAATGTTTGGTAGAATCCGCCTGTGAATCCATCTGGTCCTGGGCTTTGGTCTGTTGGAAGATTTTTAATCACAGTCTCAATTTCAGTGCTTACGATTGGTCTGTTCATATTTTCTATTTCTTCCTGTTTCAGTTTCGGAATGTTGTTATTTTCTAAGAATTTGTCCATTTCTTCCAGGTTGTCCATTTTATTGCCATATAGTTGCTTGTAGTCATCTCTCATGATCCTTTGTATTGCTGTAGTGTCAGATGTTACTTCTTTTTCATTTGTAATTCTATTGATTTGAGTCTTCACCCTTTTTTTTCTTGTTGAGTATGGCTAATGGTTTATCAATTTTGTTTATAAAAAGAACAGCTCAGGGCTTCCCTGGTGGCGCAGTGGTTGGGAGTCCACCTGCCAATGCAGGGGACACGGGTTTGTGCCTCAGCCCGGGAAGATCCCACGTGCTGTGGAGTGGCTGGGCCCGTGAGCCATGGATGCTGCACGTCCAGAGCCTGTGCTCCACAACGGGAGAGGCCACAACAGTGAGAGGCCCACGTACCGCAAAAAACAAACAAACAGCTCAAAGAACCAGCTTTTAGTTTTATTTTTCTTTGCTATTTTTTCCTCATTTCCTTTTCATTTATTTCTGATCTGGTCTTTATGATTTCTTTCCTTCTGCTAACTGAGGTTTTTTTGTTCTTTTTTCTCTTATTGTTTAGGTGTAAAGTTAAATTGTTTATTTGAGATGTTTCTTATTTCTTTAGGTAGGATTATATTGCTATAAGCTTCCTTCTTAGAACTGCTTTTGCTGCATCCCATAGGCTTTGAGTCATCATGTTTTCATTTGTCATTTGCTTCTAGGTATGTTTTGATTTCCTCTTTGGTTTCTTCAGTGGTCTCTTGGTTATTTAGTAGTGTACTGTTTAGCCTACATGTATTTGTATTTTTACAGATTTTTTCCTCTAATTGATATCTAGTCTCATAGCATTGTGGTTGGAAAAGATACTTGATACAATTTCAATTTTCTTAAATTTTCCAAGGCTTGATTTATGACCCAAGATATGATCTATCCTGGAGAATGTTCCATGACCACTTGAAAAGAAATTGTATTCTGTTGTTTTTTGGTGGAATGTCCTATAAATATCAATTAAGTCCATCTTGTTTAATATATCATTTAGAGCTTGTGTTTCCTTATTTATTTTCATTTTGGATGATCTACCCACTGGTGAAAGTGGGGTGTTAAAGTCCCCTAATATGATTGTGTTACTGCTGATTTCCCTTTTATGGCTGTTAGAATTTACCTTATGTATTGATGTGCTCCTATGTTAGGTGCATAAATATTTACAATTGTTATATCTTCTTCTTGGATTGATCCATTAACCATTATGTAGTGTCCTTCTTTGTCTCTTAAAATAGTTATTATTTTAAAGTCATTTTGTCTGATAGGAGAATTCCTACTCCAGCTTTCTTTTGAATTCCATTTGCATAGAGTATCTTTTAGATCCCCTCATTTTAAGTCTGTATGTGTCCCTAGGTCTGAGGTGGGTCTCTAGTAGATAGCATATATACAGGTCTTGTTTATATATCCATTCAGCCAGTCTATGTCTTTTGGTTGGAGCATTTAATCCATTTACATTTAAGGTAGTTATCGATATGTATGTTCATTTTACCATTTTCTTAATTGTTTTGGGTTTGTTATTGTAGGTCTTTTCCTTCTCTTGTGTTTCCTGCCTTGAGAAGTTCCTTTAGCATTTGTTGTATAGCTGGTTTGGTGGTGCTGAATTCTCTTAGCTTTTGCTTGTCTGTAAAGGTTTTAATTTCTCAACTGAATCTGAATGAGATCCTTGCTGGATAGAGTAATCTTGATTGTAGGTTTTTCCCTTTCATCACTTTAAATATGTCCTGCCACTCCCTTCTGGCTTGCAGAGTTTCTGCTGAAAGATCAGCTGTTAACCTTTTGAGGATTCCCTTGAATGTTATTTGTTGTTTTTCCCTTGCTGTTTTAATTTTTTTTCCTTTTATTTAATTTTTGATAGTTTGATTAGTATGTGTCTTGTAGTGTTTCTCCTTGGATTTATACTGTATGGGACTCTCTGAACTTCCTGGACTAGATTGACTATTTCCTTTCTCATATTAGCGAAGTTTTCAACTATAACCTCTTCAAATATTTTTTCAGTCCCTTTCTTTTTCTCTTCTTCTTCTGCGACCCCTATAATTTGAATGTTGGTGCGTTTAATGTTGTCCCAGAGGTCTCTGAGACTTTCCTCAATTCTTTTCATTCTTTATTCTTTATTTTGTTCTGTGGTAGTTATTTCCACTATTTTATCTTCCAGGTCACTTATCCATTCTTCTGCCTTATTTATTCTGCTATTGTTCCTTCTAGAGTATTTTTAATTTCATTTATTGTGTTGTTCATCATTGTTTGCTCTTTAGTTCTTCTAGCTCCTTCTTAAATGTTTCCTGTATTTTCTCCATTCTATTTCCATGATTTTGAATCATCTTTACTATCATTACTCTGAATTCTTTTTCAGGTAGACTGCCTATTTCCTCTTCATTTATTAGGTCTGGTGGGTTTTCCCCTTGTTCCTTCATCTGCTGTGTTATTCTCTGTCTTCTTATTTTGCTTAACTTATTGTGTTTGGGTTCTCCTTTTCACAGGCTGCAGGTTTGTAGTTCCCATTGTTTTTGGTGTCTGCCCCCAGTGGGTAAGGTTAGTTCAGTATGTTGTATAGGCTTTGTGATGTAGGGTACTGGTGCCTCTGTTCTGGTGGATGAGGCTGGATCTTGTCTTTCTGGTGGGCAGGACCGTGTCCAGTGGTATGTTTTGGGGTGTCTGTGACCTTATTATGATTTTAGGCAGCCTCTCTTCTAATGGGTGGGGCTATGTTCCTTTCTTGCTAATTGTTTGGCATAGAGTTGAGCACTGCATCTTGCTGGTCGTTGAATGGAGCTGGGTTGTACTGTTGAGATGGAGGTCTCTGGGAGAGCTTTCACCATTTGATATTATGTGGAGCCAGGAGGTCTCTGGTGGACCAATGTCCTGAACTCAGCTCTCCCCTCTCAGAGGCACAGGCCTGACACCTGGCTGGAGCATGAAGACCCTGTCAGCCACACAGCTTGGAAGAAAATGGAGAAAAAAAGAATAAAAAAATAAAATAAAGTTATTAAAATAAAAATTTAAAAAATTATTATAAATAAATGATTTTCAAAAGTAATAAGAAAAACCAAAAAACCCAAAAAAATAACCAGACAAACAGAACCCTAGGACAAATGGTAAAGCAAAGCTATACAGACAAAATCACACACAGAAGCATACACATACACACTCACTAAAAGAGATAAAGGAAATATATATATATATATAAGGAAGAGAGCAACCAAATCAGTAAACAAAGCCACCAATGATAATAAACTCTAGATACTAAACTAAATAAACGTAAGATCAGAAACAAATTAGATGCAGAAAGCAAACCCAAGTCTATAGTTGCTGCCAAAGTCCACCACCTCAATTTTGGGATGATTCATTGTCTATTCAGGTATTCCACAGATGCAAGGTACATCAAGTTGATTGTCGTGATTTAATCCACTGCTCCTGAGGCTGTTGGGAGAGATTTCCCTTTCTCTTCTTTGTTCGCACAGCTCCTGGGGTTCAGCTTTGGATTTGGCTCCGCCTCTGCATGTAAGTCACCTGGTGGCATCTGTTCCCTGCTCAGAGAGGATGGGGTTAAAGTACCAGCTGATTAGGGGGCTCTGGCTCACTCAGGCCGGGGGGAGGGTGGGGTATGGAATGTGGGACGAGCCTGTAGCAGCGGAGGCCAGCGTGACGTTGCAACAGCCTGAGGCGCGCCATGTGTTCTCCCGGGGAAGTTGTCCCTGAATCACGGCACCCTGGCAGTGGCGGGGGCACAGGCTCCCGGAAGGGGAGGTGTGGATAGTGACCTGTGCTTGCACACAGGCTTCTTGGTTGCTGCAGCAGCAGCCTCAGCATTTCATGCCCGTCTCTGCTGTCTGCGCTGATAGCCATGGCTCATGCCCTTCTCTGGAGCTCATTTAGGTGATGCTCTGAATCCCCTCTCCTCATGCACCCTGAAACAATGGTCTCTTGTCTCTTATACAGTTCCAGACTTTTTCCTGGACTACCTCCCAGCTAGCTGTTGAGCACTCGCCTCCTTCAGGTGTGTTCATGCAGCCAACACCAGTCCTCTCCCAGGGATCTGACCTCTGAATCTGGAGCCTCAGGTCCTGGCCCCCACCTGCCCCAGCAGGTGAGCAGACAAGCTTCTCAGGCTGGTGAGTGCTGGTCAGCACCGATCCTCTATGTGGGAATCTCTCCGATTTGCCCTCTGCACCCCTGTTGCTGCGCTCTCCTCTGTGGCTCCGAAGCTTCTCTCCTGCCACCCACCATCTCTGCCAGTGAAGGGGTTTCCTAGTGTGTGGAAACTTTTCTTCCTTCACAGCTCCCTCCCAGAGGTACAGGTCCCATCCCTATTGTTTTGTCTCTGTTTTTACTTTTTTTTTTTTTCCCTGCCCAGGTATGTGGGTAGCTTCTTGCCTTTTGGGAAGTCTGAGGTCTTCTGCCAGCATTCAGTAGGTGTTCTGTAGGCGTTGTTCCATCTGTAGATGTATTTCTGATGTATTTGTGGGAAGGAAGGTGAACTTCACATGTTACTCCTCCATCATCTTGAAGGTTTCCTCCCAATTTGGTAATTTTGAGTACCATTATGATAAAAATATATTAGCAAAATAAATATATATAATATTTATTTTTTAATTTCCTCATGCCACAGTATTTTTTCCATGTTTTGATATTTTGTCTATATTCTCACTTATAGATTATATTCAGCTAAAATTATTGTGAAAATAGATGATTCTTCTTATACTCTAAAAGGTATTTAAAATGTTATGGTACAGACTTCTGGTCTGAGCAAGATTGTGTAGATTATTTTTCTCTGTTTTTCCTTACCAAGTACAATTATAAACCCTGGAATAAAACAAGAAGTACTAAAAGAAGGCTTCTGAAAGTATAAAGAGGAAGGCAGACTGGTTTGGGATGCCAAGACCTGAGACACATAGCAGCAGAACATTTTACTTTCCCCCCACCCATCAGAGGACAGTGGCCCACCCCCAGCATTTCTCAACCCCCAACCTAGAAAGTATAGGCAGCCCAGATAGAATCATTTCACCCTCATATCAAACAGGAGTCTCTCCAACAGCACCAAGTTAGCCTGGCATCACCAAAAAGGGGAATCAATCAGGAGTCACACTAATAGTTAATGATCGGGGAGGTGCTCTCGTGCTTTCTTAATAGGGCTTGAGACTCCCTTCCCCACCTAGAGACACTGGGCAACTAGGCAGCACCAGCAAGGAGATTCAGCCATAAAAACCAGTCCAGCATGTAAAGGCACTTTGTCCCTCTTGGCCAGACACTCCTTTCTCTGAACAAGAAACACCAGGTGCACTGGTTTAGGGAAGCTACTGCTGACACCTCAGGCAACAATAGCAGGGATGAATGGGAACTTAAAGAAGACCCAATAAACCAAGTAGACCAAAAGTGCAAAGTCTTGGAAAATTAAATTTTCATTAGAACCACAGACTATAAAATTAGACCAGGACCTAAATGCTAAACCTAATCAGGGTGATTTCCTTCTAAAAGAAAAAAAAAAAAAAAAAGGAAAGATTTAAATAATCCTCAGACTCCTAGCATGATAGGCAAAATGTCCACTATACGATAGAAAATAACCTATCATAGCAAGAACTAAGAAAATCACAAATGAAAAGAGGAAAGACAATCAACTGATTCTAACACAAATGTGAATCAGATGTTGGGATTATCTGACAAGGATTTTAAAACAGTTGTCATAAAAATTCCTCAACAAGAAATTATGAATTCTCTTTGTAAAAAAGAAAAATATCAACAAAGAAAAAAAGTTATATGAAAAAACTAAATGGAAATTATTGAAATGAAAAATGTAATGACATAAACAAAAATCTTTCTGGATGGACTCAACAGTAAAGTGAAAATCACCAATACAGAATCAGTGAACTTGAGGGCAAATCAATAGGAGTTACCCAATCTAAACAACAGAGAGAAAAAAAATTTAAAAAACGGGGGAAGACAGCCACAGGCACCTCTGAGGTAATAAAAAAAAGGAAGATATAATGATCCTAAATATGTATGCACCAACCAGGAGAGTCTCAAAATATGTGAAGTAAATATTGATAGAGAGGAAAGGAGAAATGAACAAATTCACAACTTTAATTGTGAACTTTAACACCTCCCCTTTTAGCAACTCAGAACTTCTATATAAAAATATCATCAAGAAAAAGATCTGAACGACACAATAGGATCTGATTGACATATATAGACTATTTTAGCCAATAACAGCAGAATACACATTTTTTTCAAGTGTCCGTGGAATATTTACCAAAATATATCATATCCTGGCCATACACACACCCCTCAAAATTTAAAAGAATCAAAATCATACAAACTATGTTCTCTGACCATAATGAAATCAGAGCAGAAAACGTTAACAGGAAGACAAGACAAAAACTTCTAAACACTATGAAATTTTAAAATATACTTCTAAATAGTCCAGGGGTCAAAGAAGATGTCTCAAATGCAATAAAATATCTATATATGTAAATGAAAATGAAAATAAAGGCATACCAAGATATGTGGGGTGCAGCTAAAGCAATGCTAGGATGCATACATTAGAAAAGAGAAAAATCCTCAGATCGATAAAGTAAATTCCACCTTAAAAACCTAGAAAAAGAAAAGTAAGCCCAAGGCATGAAGAAGGAAGGATATAATAAAAATAGGAGCAGAAATCAATAACATTCAAAATATGAAGACAATACAGAAAAATCAATGAAACCAAAAAGCTGGCTCTTCAGAAAAAAATCAGTAAAGATGGTAAACCTCTAGCAAGAGTGACAAAAATAAAAGGACGTAAATAACCAATAGTAGGAATGAAACAGGAGATATCACTATAGGATCTTGCAGCCAGTAAAATGATAATAAGAAAATAGAGTAAACAAATTTATATTCTTATATTTAAAAATGTAGAAGAAATGGACAAATTTCTTGAAAACAACTGACTCCTAAATCTCAACCAAAATGAAATAGATAGCCTAAATAGCCCAATAATAGTTAAAGAAATTTAAAACTCCCAAGAAAGAAGTCCTCAGGCCCAGATTTTTTTTTTTTTTTTTTTTTTTTTTTTTGGTGGTATGTGGGCCTCTCACTGCCGTGGCCTCTCCCGCCGTGGAGCACAGACTCCGGACGCACAGACCCAGCAGCCACGGCCCACGGGTCCAGTCACTTCGCAGCACGTGGGATCCTCCCGGACCGGGGCATGAACCCGCAACCCCTGCATCAGCAGGCAGACTCCCAACCACTGTGCCACCAGGGAAGCCCGGGCCCAGATATTTTTACTGGGGAAATTTACAAATACTTAAAGAAGAATTAACACCAATTTTCCACAAAAATCTTAAAAAAGATAGAAGAGGAGGAAATATTTCCGACCTCATTTTATGAAATCAGAATTATGCTGATACCAAAACCAGATAAAGACAATACAGAAAAAGAGAGAGAGAGAGAGAGAGAGAGAAAGAGAAAGAGAAAGAAAACTAGAGGAATATTTCTCATGATCTGAGACATAAAAATTCACAACAAAATATTAGCAAGTTGAATCCAGCAATATACAAAAATAATTATATACCATAACCATGTCTGAGATTTAATCCAGTTATGCAAGGCTGGTTCAACATTCAAAAATCAAATGTTGTAACTGACCATATCAATAGGCTATAAAGAAAAAAATTGTATAATTATATCAGTTGGTCCAGAAAAAGCATTTGACAAAATCCAATGGCCATTTATGACAAAGGCTCTCAATATGTTAAGGATAGAGAAGAATTATCTCAACTTGATAAAGAGCATCTACCAAAATTCTACTGCTATCATTATATGTTTTTGTGAAAACTGTTTTCTCCCTAAGATTGTTAGTAAGGCAAGGTGGTCACTCTCATCACTGTTATTCAACATAGTACTGAAAGTTCTAGCCACTGAAATAAGGCAAGAAAAAGAATTAAAGGCATAAAGATTGGAAAGGAACCATAAACTTTTCTGATTTGGAAATGACATAATTGTCTACACTAAAAAAAAAAAAAAGTCCCATGAAATCTATACACATGCAAAAAAGTTGCTGGAACAAATAGATGAGTTCAGCCAAGTTGCAGGATACAAGTTCAACACATGGAAATCAATAACATTTCTATATACTAGCAATGAGCATGTAAAAAAATAAGTGAAAAAACCAATACTATTACAATTGAAAAGGTTTACTCTTTGACCAAACTTTAGTTAGGCTCCTCTGAGGCCTCTTCTCTATTATATCTCAACCTTAGTCTGCTTTCAGCAAAGAATCCTGCTTAGTCAGTTTAACAAGAATCCTCCTACCCTTGATATCTGAGGACGCTTAATATCTTATCAAGTTCATCATCCCTCACTCTTGATGTGTATGCCCTTTTTTCTGACTTTAGTAAAAATCTTGTTAAGCCAGTTTAGCAAGAATCCCCCTACCCTTGATGCCTCCTCTTAATAATTTTCCATCCACTGTCTCCCTCACTCTGCTCATTGGCTATAAATCCCCACTTATTCCTGTATTTGGAGTTGAGCCCAGTCTTTCTCCCCAGCTGCAATAGAATTGACCCTTATTACAAGTCTTAAATAGAGTCTTCCCTATCATTTTAACAAGTGTCAGAATAATTTGTCTTCTATACAATCACTCCAAAGAAAATAAAATACTTTGATATATATTCTTAAAAAAATGTACAGACTCTATATGCTAAAAAGTTGTATCTTTAATATGATTCCAAAAAGTGACTTATTACCCTACTATGGTATTTTGCTAGATCCTCATGTATTTGTTGAAGGAGAAAAAAATGACAGTTTTGCAGATGGGAGACTGCTGAGTTAATTGGAACACAATTCTGCACATGAATTATCCTTTGCAGAAGTGATGACTGATCCACAAGAATTCTTCTCTCTTAGCTCCCCATCCGCCCTACCTTCAGTTTAATAATTGGACTTTTAAGAAGTTGGGTGAAAGTTGGCTGCAGCTTTGGTATTCCTCAAAATATTCCTCAGAACACATTTGAGAAATAATTGTCACTCTCATTGGACCCTGAAACATATTTACACAGTGAACAGAAGTCATTGCTATCATATAATGCAACATAAGCTGAAAGATTCTGATCAGTGTTATTCCACAAACTAAGTCATAACAAACCTGCAGTTATACTAAAGCTAAAAGATTAGAGACCTCTGAATAATGGAGTTTTATCCATATGCCAGACACAGTGTATGTTTTCTGATTTCTGGTGAATGGTTTCTTTTCTTGGACTTTTACAAAGACATTTTTGTCTTTTGGGATTCTGAAAAGCATAGAGAGAAAATATAGAAGCATAAATTCTCAGCTATTTCCTAGCTCTGCCAAAATCTCTCTATGGCCCTAAAATAAATCTGAGTTCTTTAAGGTTTTCTGTATAACATGGGATTAATAATATGCATTATCTATAGTCTGAGTTCACTAGAAGAAACATGCATTATAGAAATAAATTATTGCTTTTCTGTGTGCCGTTATTTGACAGTACTATGTATCTTCTTCCAATAGAATTTTCTGGGTAATAGAGGCTTGTACAACACTGTATATTAAGCTTCACAAATAAGAGTAAGAGTGTCTGATAAGTTTGGTATTATAGGAAGCAGAGTGGATTATTCTGAAAAAAGTCATTCAAGACTGACTTCTCTAAGCCGTGCAAATCAAATCATTTCAGGATTATCACTTAAGGAATGTTTTATCTGAAAAAATAATTCATAAACGATGATTTTTAAGGTTATTCTGGTTAATTTGTAAAGTTAGGTAGTGTGACCATAGCAAATATTTTCAGCGTTGTCCCTCATTTTCTTACTAACTTATCCTTCTTCCCAACCCTCTTCCCCTAACCTCTCTCTCTGTCTCTCTATCTCTCTGTCTCTCTGTCTCTGTCTCTATCTCTGTCTCTCTTTCTCTCTCTCACACACACACATACACAGAAAAGTGAAAGTTTGCTAGTTACAGTTTCCTG
Source organism: Orcinus orca (assembly GCF_937001465.1). NCBI lineage: Eukaryota > Metazoa > Chordata > Mammalia > Artiodactyla > Delphinidae > Orcinus > Orcinus orca. The sequence goes on from NC_064565.1 coordinate 95,081,840, forward strand.
GCTCAATTCCTTAAACTCTATAGAGCTGAATATAAAGGAAAACTTTTGTGCATTACCTCATCATCCTGTAAATCTTTTGTTCTTAGGATTCAGTCGGTATACAGAAAATAAGAGTTTATATAGAGTTTGTTTTCATTTTTCTGGACCCTGACAGTAAAATAAAATAAAAAAAAATTATCTGCCTGCATAAGGATGGTCAAAGACTCCAAACAATTAGGGAGATAAGAAGTAATAATAATAATAAAAGACCAGGCAACATAGACTGTCTGAGATACATTTTTCTAGGCAATAGAATAAGGATTCTACCAGGGTGATCAGCTCTGGTTTATTTTATCCTAAATTCTTCTGAGAAGTTATTTTTTCCTATCTACTGTTTAACTCTTCCCTTTTTTATAGTTAAACTCATTTTGATGAGCAATATAGCAGTATTTCCAATTTTACATGTTTGTTTGTTTGTTTTCCTTTTTCATCCCTCTATTTGTTCTGTGTGGGAACAAGTGAATGTGTTTGTGTTTTCTTTAAACCTGTCAATATTGCTTATTGTGACTCTAGTCATAAACAAGAAACACATAGTCTAAAATATTGATTTTCAACAGGCTGTGGAGAAAAAGATGTGTTGAATCACATGACAGTATTTCCTAATTACATGGAAAATCTCCCTTAAAGGTTCTGATGCCCATTTTGCTATAAGCAACAAGTAAACAGGGACCTTGCCTACCTTGATTATTTTTTGAACCAAATATTGCAATTTTTATTAAGTCAAAAATGATAGAAAATTAACGACTTCATATAATGAATATATCCCAGAATATTATGGTTCTTTAAAAATAGAAGTTAATTTTCAAAACTTATTAGTAGAATTTAGAACATTTCATGAGATTTGGAAAAATCCATAATTTCACCACACAAATACAAATTCTGTAATTATTTCTGTACATTCCCTCTCATTATTATTTTCTATTGTGCATATTTTTACATGCTTCTACCTTGAGTTTTTTGCCCAGAAATGTAATAGGCAAATGGAGAGTGGGGAAGAAAAAGGAAATCCCTCCTCTTCAAGAAATACCATTGTCATGATCCAGTGTTACTAAGCTGAATACATCTTATTCACAGGTGTATTAGGGCACAAGGAAGATTGAGAACTGTCAATGTACATACAACATGAATCCATTACTGTTTGCTTCTTTTAAGTTAGAGAGAAGTAAGTCATCACAAATAATCTTGCTACTAAACATAATATGAACTCACTGTCATAAAAGTTGCCTTAGAAATTAGGCCATGTCATTCTAATCTCCGTGTTACCTAGGCTTCCCAACTATGTGGTTCCCAATAGAAAACAATAAAGATTCATTGAAGTAACCCAAATATAGCTTAGAATGCTTATTATCTCTGAAGAAAAATGGCTATTGTAAATGTGTCTGTGTTTTTATTTCTCAATCAAATTAGAATTCTTCAAATTTTGTAGCATAATATTAAAGAACACAAAGGCGGGAATTTCAGGCATGAGTTCAAATTTTTGATCCTCAACCAAATAGTGTGAGACTCTGGAAAATTTAGTTAAGCTCTCTAATAGAAAATCCATTTCCTCATCAGTAAAATTAGAACAATTATTTTAAATCAGAACAATTATTTTAAAGTGCTTATCGCAGAAACTGTACAAATTAAACACTAAGTAAATGGTAGCTATCATTTTTATGTGAAATTAACTATGCAGGATATTGACTAGTAAGTCAATATATATTTCAATATGTATTTGATTCAAGAGGAAAGTTGTTGATTTAATTACAAAGTTAATTCAAGCTAAAATAAACACAAAAATGCTTACAATTGAGATCTTTGGTAATTATGTATAGATTATTTTAGGTTTCTTGCTAAAGAAGGCTGAAACTAAGTGATAAAGAAATTAATTCTGATTAATTATGAATTTTCTTTATATTTTAGCACATGATAATGCAATAAAACAAGAGTAAAACCTTCACTTCTGCCCTTTAAAACTTATAATTTAATTCAATAATTATATTTAAAATTTTGGATTCATATTTAATTTTCTTGGGGGAAAATTTGTCAGGATATTACATAAGTCAAATGATATTAATAACTATCACCTGCCCCAATCTGTCGAAGTATATGAAATGCTAACATATTTCAGAGAATAGAGAAAAGGCAAGTGTTAAAAGTTAAAAGGAGACAAATATGAAAGAAACAACTTTTTAGGGAAACAAAAAATCATTTTTCTGAAAGGATAAGGAAAACATAGAATTCGTCAGATCTTGGAGTAGTGCTGTTACCGTCGTCTGTTCACCCTTGTTTTTTTCAAAATGTATGGTTACAAAGAAAAAGAAAAGTGTAACTGCTCATTGATTACCAAGGATTCTTAAACAGAGACTCAAGGTTGAGTTTTAGGTACAATGAAACATTTCTATTCTTATCCTTAAATTACTCAAATAACTCAATTTGCTTCCCCTGGTTTAGCTGAATCCAGATTGAAAAAGGAAAAAAAATTATAAGACAATTTAATTTTTCTGTTTGAAAAAATCCTCAGAATAGTAATTTAGAACTGAAAACCTACAGGGAGTATTTCATTTTGAGTGTCTTTACTTTTGAATCAATTTTAGAAATAGTAATAGGCAAAAAACAAAACAAAACAAAACATGTTTTACTGTGCTCCTGCTTATAAGCGACTGATTATGGAATAAACACATGGTACTGCATACGAATGTGTATTTACTGATAAAAGTATCAAAACAGAACCAGAGTTTAAAGTCTCCAATTCAGCTTTAGAGTAGAAGAAAAAATTAAGAAAGAAGAAAAAGTCCTGTATGGATGAAAGGGGGAAGGTAAATTATTTAACTGTTTTTAGATCTAATACCTCAAAAATATTTTTATAAAGGACCAGGGAAATGATGTTGTCAAGAATTAGGCAAGCTTCAGGATCTTGGGTTGATTTATTTATTTATTTATTTTGGCTGCGTTGGGTCTTTGTTGCTGCACGCGGGCTTTCTCTAGTTGCGGCGAGCGGGGGCTACTCTTTGTTGTGGTGCTCGGACTTCTCATTGCGGTGGCTTTTCTTGTTGTGGAGCACAGGTTCTAGGCACGCGGGCTTTGGTAGTTGTGGCTCACGGGCTCTAGAACGCAGACTCAGTAGTTGTGGCGCACAGGCTTAGTTGCTCCGGTATATGTGGGATCTTCTCAGACCAGGGCTCGAACCCCTGTCCCCTGCATTGGCAGGCGGATTCTTAACCACTGCGCCACCTGGGAAGCCCTTCGGGTTGATTCATTTTGAAGGTAACCCTTAGAATCTGTGAATTAAATACATGAATATCTGTTTTTATTTTCATTAATATTATTTATTCTCTTGTTCTAATTAATAAATAAAAATTATTTCTCCCAATAATATTCTTTCCAGCTTAGCTACAAGGTAGACAATTCTGGTACTGTCTTTTAACACAAGGGAAGCTGATCAATTTTTGTTAAAAAATGTGAACTTAACTAAATAATAGAATAATGAGCGATGAAAATAATCTCTCCAAACGAAAACATTTCCAAACATTTGTCTCCCTCAATTTGTGAATGAAATTTTACATGTCCATGTTTTCTTGGTAATTCACTGTCAACAATTCAGAGTAGAAATGAGCCTTGATTAGAAGTCAGGAGACCTAGGAGTCCTTTCTTTGCTATTAATATGGCATAAGAGGAGGCACTACTTTATAAAACATCATAAAATTGTAATGTCAAAATGTCTGTTCTGTGGTCAGAATTACAAAGGAGACGTAAGAAAAGCATTGGAGGTCTTAGGTGGGTTCCAAAACCAAAAACTAAAAACCTGTTTTGCTTTGGGCACCATATTTTGAGTTTCCATTTCCTTTTTATATATGCATATAAACAAGCTCTTCAGAGAGCACATCCAATACAGTTCTAGTGTAAAAATAATCAGAGCATATGATTTCATATCTACTTTTAGCCATTTAAGCCCCACAGCTGCATTTTCCTATGCCTTTTTTTGGGGGGTGGGGGAAGAAAACTGATCTTAAATAGCAGTTATGTCATATCTATGTTCTTTAGACATGTAACTGCATCAGCAACTCTTGGTGTCTGAATGTTTGGGGGGGATAAAGTATCTATAGTCCTGGGTAACAATGCACCTTCTCTTTATGACTTGAGAAGTTTTTACCTCTGTTTTTATCAGATCTCCACAATTGTGATATTCTTTTCTATGTATTCCTCTCATTACCAGTCGATGAAATACTCACCATTATATATTTCTTGTCAGCTCTTTATTACTGAGTATCAGGTAATCATTAAACCCTTCCTTACATGTCTGTCTCAGAGCTTGTTGCTAAAATAGTTTTCTTTGAACTTCATCTGCACTTATAACAATAATCTACCCTGTTGCATTTCTTCCAGGCTCAGGTCCTCCTTCATAATTTCCTTAGAAGTAGATCTACTCTAGTCAGCCCTGTTCATATCAGAAACTAATTTTCATCTTTTATCTGCTTTTTCCTAGAGAGCAAGACAGTATAGGTGTGGCTTCACAATGATTAGAGGGATCAATTATCTACCAAATTCCGGATCCCTCTTGAGAGCACAAATATCTGTTATGATGGGGACTCCACAGCTTCACCAGAATTCTCATTCCAATTTTGGGCAGCCTTTGTTGGTGGGAAGACTTTCCCTTCATTGTGCCAAAATTTGCTTTTGTGAAACTCTTATTCACTGGTTCCCGTTTTGCTTCCTGTGTCCAACCAGAAATACATCTAATCTTGTTTCCACATGATAGTCCAAGAGAGCCAGCAAATCCTGGAGTCCCATTGGACCCTAAGTGGGATAGAGTAGCTTGTAAGGGCTGAAATCACATTACATACACAGCCTATGTTGCTTTGCCTTGTTATTTAACAAAGATATGTTAAGGAAGTGCCTGATTCATTGTTTATACTATTGTTTATAGTTGGGACTGACTGAAATATAACCCGAGTGGGATACCTTTATTAGTCTGCCATAACTGCTGTGAGCAGAAACCTGTTCCAAGTTTCTCTCCTAGGTTCTGGTGGTTTGCTGGCAATCTTTGATGTTCCTTGAATTGTAAACACATCACCTGAATCTCTATCTTCTTGTTTACATGATATTCTCTCTGTGTGTCTGTTATATGTTCAAATTTCCCCTTTTTATAAGGACATCAGTCATATTTGATTAAGGCCCAGCATAATAACCTCATCTTAACTTGATCATCTACAGAAATCTTGTTTCTAAATAGAGTTACATTCTGAGGTACTGGAGGGTTAGGATTTCAACATATGAATTTAACCTGTAACGATAACCAAATTTACAGGCTTATGAACTCTGACTCTGAGGAAGTTACTTAAATACTTTATGACTTACTTTCCTCTTGGACAAAAGGACTATAACAATAGTACTTAACTTCACAGAGTTGTGATGAGGTGTAATGAGTTAGTGTAGGCAAAATGTTAGGTCAATGTCTAACAGATAGTAAATGTTTGTTAAATATGCTCTACTATTGTTATCATTGCTGCTTAGAATTAGCAAAGTTAATATTATAAAGCTATTTGTGCAAGACAAGGACCTCTGACTATCTGCAGTAGTGTGGATTGCCATGCCTCTGGCTGCAGAAGTCCAGACACATTCTCCTGTTGGTACCTGCAAGTCCCATGCCTCAGGTAAGAGCTCGATATTCAAGCAGAGGACTGTAAGATGGGAGCCTTTCTTTTGAGAGGGAGTGGAAAGCTGGAATATGCATTGTACAAACACTAGTCTTGAATCATGTATATTTTTGTCATACTAGTTGCCTGGTCACCATGGATGACAATCCAAGTGGTTCCAGTAGTTCCTTTATATGGTTTAGTTTATTTTTATCAGCCAGCTTGCTCTTCTCCAAACAAGATCCACTTTGACCATAATTCTTTTAAAAATGGTCCCCGAGGGCTTCCCTGGTGGCGCAGTGGTTGAGAGGCCCGCGTACCGCAAAAAAAAAAAAGGTCCCCGAATTTGAAAATATGACAATAGAGACAAAATATGATTTTTCCTGGAAATTATATTTCTTAATGTTTATTAGTTACTTTTCTTTTATTTTTTTTTTAAAGCAGATACTTCACAGTGAACTCATGGTTCTCTCTGATGCTTGCCCAAAAATGTCCTGTGTTCATGATAATGAAAATGTATGTGAGAGAGAAATGCAATATTTAGGAGAGAGATGATTGAGATAGATACATAGATTGATAGATAGATGATAGGTGCATAGATAGATGTATGGATAGATAGATAGATAGACAGACTGAGAGATTTGTTGCAAGGAATTGGGTTAAGTAATTGTGGGGTGTAGCCAGGCAAGTTTGAAATCCATAGGACAGTCCATCAAGAAAGGCAGACTGGAAACTTCAGCAGGAGCAAATGTTATAGTGGATAAGCAGAATTTCTTCTTCCTCGGGGAAATCTCAATTCTGTTCAAAATGTCTTTCAAAAGATTGAATCACACCCATCCAGATTATGCAAAATAATCTCCTTACATAAAATCAACTGATTATCAATGTGAATCACATCTATAAAATACCTTCACGGCACCACCAAAATCAGTGGTAGATTGAGTAACTGGGTACTGTAACCTCACCAAGTTGACACATAAAATTGACCATCACAGAGACTCATTCCCACTCTAAAAATTATTAATAGTTGCCTGGAGTGCCATCTTCAGAGGGATTCTAAGATTGTGTCTAGCCTCAGCAGTAAGATTACTTGGTAATATCTGCCAAAGGCAAGGGGTGAGGGAACAGCCACTTTTAGTATTTACTATTCCTAACCTAATAATAGATAAACAAAAATGTTAGTAATATATGGCCAACTGTGATTTATATAACAATAGAGATTCAAACAAAGTACTATACTATCAAGAAAAATGCAGCTGTATATCATGATGTAAGCACAGTCTCTCTAGAGCAATACAATACACGCGTAACATTTTTCCAGTAGCCAGGTTTTTAATTGAAGTATACAATTTAGTAAATTTGTTGAACAATACAAATAATATCTAAAGATGTCTAAGGTGGATTACATTTTCCTCCTTGGGAATTAAGTTGTTCAAAGTGTTTAAAACATATATCACATGTATATCATATTGTGTAGTTAGAATAAGTCAGTAGAAAATGTTTGTCAGAAGAGAGATTTCACCACCTCATCACTTCATTGGAAAATTTAGAAAAATACTTGAAAATGTAATAAATATTTTAATCCTTATTTTTAGAAAGGGTTTTCTTAGAGATAACAGACAAAATACTTAAACTGCAATTAGCCTTCCATGCATAGTTGTTTCCAGATGTTAAATCCTGTGCTTTCAATACTTTTGAAGCCCATATTTTCCCATTCAATTGGGTGTTGTGTCTCATATTTCCTTTAAAAAAAAATATTAAGACCTGTAATTGTGGTTGAAATAATAGTTATTTATTTTCATAAAGATTTTTTTCCATGCAGAGAGATAGTAAAACTAATTAAAATAACTATGGTTGCAAACCTTTAAAAAAGAAAGAAAAAAGCAGAGAGAAATATTTCTGCTGTAGTAAGAAAAAATATAATAAATTATCTAGTTACTGAAAAGACTGAGAAAGTTTTTGTGCTTGGCAATGTGCTACAAGATGAATAGAACAACACAGAACTCATCACATGTAGCTACTCAAAACAATTGTGCATGAAGCTCTTTCTAGAACACTGTCCTGTGAAGAGTAAGCCCAGGAGTGTGTCCTGGATCCATGACCATGACCCTGTGCTCAGTGAGATCCTTAACACTAGAGAAGGTTCTTCAGGCTTGCCCAGCCACTTTTCCCAATCTGTGTGTACACTCTCAATGTTCAGTCTCTTCTGACCCCAACTTGTCTCTCCAGTTCTCTTCTTTATGATTATGTACCTTGCTTTGTATCTTACATATAATTCCTTGTCAAACGCCAGTAGTGCTCAAGGCCTCTGTCATACTCAGGACTCTAGAGTCCCAAGAAGCCCCACTTGGATCACTTGTACAGCTCTTTTTTCTCTGCTGATGGGTCAAACTGCCATTAAGAGCACCGATTCTGAAATATTTGAATACTAGCAAAATTTTGCTGGGCCCCCAAATTTTGACCCTGCAGTGTCTGTTAACAGAGTTTTATGCTGGCTTATATTCTCTTTAACTACACTTCCACATTTCTTCCAGTGTTTTTATCTCCACATCCCAGAAACTCCCAAGCCTTGTTCCTCTTTAATGGTTAGTTTCCTTGACAAATATATATTAAATGTCTACTCAGTGCATGACTGGAGGCTACTGATGATAAAATGCTTTATTGTCCTATATTCCTCAAACCACTGGCATCTTTCCAATTCCACATCTCTGTTACCCCATAAATTCTCCAAATTTAATGTCCCATGTTAATCTTAGATTCAATTAGTATAATGAGGTACCCATCTAATAGATGTATTGAGTTAGAGACAAGCTTGGAAAAGATAAACCAGTAGTTCTCAACTACAGGGATTTTCCCACCAGGGCACACTTGCTAATGTCTGGAGGCATATTTGGTTGTCTCAGCTGGAGGAGTGGATGCTACTGACATCTAGTGGGTGGAAGGCAGGGATGCTGTTGAACGTATTACAATGCACAGGACAGCCTTCCCCCTAGCCCAAAATGTCAGTAGTGGCGAGGTTGAGAAATCTCGAGATAAAATAAGGAGACTTAAAACTACTTTTTGGTATGGATGATTGCTAAAGACACAGGTGAATTAACAATCTGTATTTTTATTAAAAAGAAAATAACCTTACATTTCTGAAACAGATCCTTTAGTTAAAAAAAAAAAACAAAAACTTTCTGATTCTTAATTGTTTTAGCAAAAGTCCAGAGCATGTGAGCATTTTTCTTGAATTGTTTCAAGTATATTCCTGCCTAAAGGCAGTGGAGAAAATATGAGCACATTTCAGGATTTTTACAACATTATTAGCATTCTGGGAACAACAAATACCAGTTCACCAAATAAACAAACAAAACCCAAAAGGCATGTCATTCACTGCTCTGGGATTTTTCCTGATTTTCTTCTACTATTGTTGATTATGAAATTATCTTCTTTATATATCAATATTATATTGTCAGTCTCATCAATGATGGTTATAATAGTTGCTATTACCAGCAAAATAGCCTAATGATTGACATCAAAAATCTTGGTTCATTTTCTCAAGATCCATATTTGTGTCACCTCTATGGTAAATAGCTGCAATTGCTGTACTATCTGGAGTTCATTTGTACTCAACTGTTTGGAGTTGATTTGTGCTCTTCAACATTTGAGCAATAAATTGTCCTTTTAGTTGATAGCTATCTTAACGCAAAATACACAGGAATGCAATTTTGTAATGGTTCATCCTAGTGACTATATAGTTGTTCTATCCATCATGTTGTCTTAGCTTGTTTTTACTAAAGATGAAATTTGGAAACCATTGTAGGACTTCCCTGGTGGCGCAGTGGTTAAGAATCCGCCTGACAGGCTTCCCTGGTGGCGCAGTGCTTGAGAGTCCGCCTGCTGATGCAGGGGACACGGGTTCATGCCCCGGTCCGGGAGGATCCCACATGCCTCGGAGCAGCTGGGCCCATCGGTCATGGCCACTGGGCCTGTGCGTCCGGAGCCTGTGCTCCACAACGGGAGAGGCCACAACAGTGAGAGGCCCGCATACTACAAAAAAAAAAAAAAATAGGAATCCGCCTGCCAATGCAGGGGACACGGGTTCGAGCCCTAATCTGGGAAGATCCCACATGCCGCGGAGCAACTAAGTCTGTGAGCTGCAAGTATTGAGGCTGTGCTCTAGAGCCCATGAGCCACAACTACTGAGCCCGTGTGCTACAGCTGCTGAAGCCAGTGTGCCTAGAGCCCATGCTCTGCAACAAGAGAAACCACCGCAATGAGAAACCCGTGCACCGCAACGAAGAGTAGCCTCCACTCTCCGCAACTAGAGAAAGCCCGCATGCAGTAGCAAAGACCCAACAGACCCAATAAATAAATAAATTTATTTTTAAAAAATCATTAAAAAAATCATTTTAAATTTAAAAATTCAGGTCACTTACACCTGAAGTAAAAGGATTGATTTTTTTCACAATTATAATTTCTAATACTTTTAATTAAATTACAGAAAGTTCCTGCATTAAGTGATACTTGGCATTCCTTGACTGTCTGGAGTGGCCGTTTTGAGGGGGTTTGATGGATTTAATTTTTTCCCAAGTATTAGTAATCTCTACTTCCACTTACCTTGCTTCGGGAGAAAATGTCACTTTCTATCTTAGGTTATAGCTGTGTACGTACATGTCTTATCCTTCCTTTTAGATTACAAACTGCAGAAAAGGAATGTGCCCTTCTCAACCTTATATCTCCTGACACACTCAGCCAAATTTCTGGAAATTAGAGTTGCATATATAACCGTATATATCTTCTGTATTTGTAATTAAAGTGAAACTGAATTGATCCTCTAATGTATTTGAAAAAAACCACAGGAGTAAGTCAAGAGTTTGATATGGCTCTGGCATTAATGAGCATGAGCTATGTGACCTGAAGCAAGTTATCTGATCTCTTTGGGCATCACGTCTTCTAGTCTAAGTATAATTTTTTTTTAGCCATCCACCTAGATACAAAATGAGCAATGAGCTCTGTTCCCATTTTCCCTCAGAGATGAGTAGAAACAAACTTCCCTTATTCATGCAAAAATACCTGCTCCTGCCAGCTTTAATAAGAGTCTAAAAGTCATGGTCTTCTGGCAGCTGCTCTTATAAGTGGAGAAAATAGTTGAAGACAGCTTCTGGCTTTGGAAGCCTCTGGCAGTTCTAGGTCTTTTCAGTAGGGTCCCAGTGTCAATTCCTTTTCTACTGGCTGTCCAATCTGGGGTATTACTGGTGCTCACCATACCTCATACTAGGCAAGTCAGCAGGTAACTGGAAGAGATTCATATAGGTAAATGTAAATGTTGCACGCCATGTAGGCAGAAAATCTGTGAGCAGTTAGTAATAAAACTATCGTTGTTCTGCTCCAAACCCACCTTCCTATACTCTGCTTTGTGATACCAGGATTGGGACTGTGCAAACCACACTTCTCCTTTCCAGCTGACTCCTGGTTAAGCTCTCCTAATAGGGGGCTTACAGGAAGCCTGGAAGGGTGGATGAAAGAAAAAGAAGTTGTTCTTTCCTGTTTGCTTTCCCTTTCTATTAGTATCACCCAGGCTGCAGTACCTGGCCCTGTTTCCAATTTTTTCTGTATTCGCAGTACCAGCCTCATCGTACCCCTCAGAGCTATCAGCCAGGTGGCGGATGCACCTTTTCAGAAGTTTTAGTATGAGCTCGAGCATCCCTACTCCAAGATTCTGTGTTCTGACAACCCCTACCTTGTTCTTTTGTTCCCCCAGCTCCAGCAGTGGTAACTGCTTCCTGCAGTTGCTAGCTCAGTGTTACTTTGTTCATCCTTCTTGCCTTAACTGTCCTCCAGTAACTATAAACTCAATTCTTTATATTAAATGACATTTTCCTGGACTGGATTGAAACTAATACAACAGTTATATTCAAATATCCAAACAAGCAGATGCACTAGGCCAGTAGTCAATAATGGAAACCTAAACACAGGTCTGGGGTTTAAACGTGGAACTCTAGTACCACACTGTGTATATATGAGAGTGTATCTGTATATAGGACCTGGAGAGTAAGAAAAAGGCTAGACCCAGTTTATCTAAAGAGCTAAAGAGCTTGGGAAACCAAGGCAGTTACTATCATTTTAAAAACTTAAGGATTCTTAAAATCACAAAATAACCCAACGGCTGACTTCATCCAGAAACATCTACCCTAAACTACAGCAATAAAAAGAAACTTGGATTCCACTAGCAAAACAAAATAAAATAAAAATTATAAGAGAACCATGTAAAGAACAAAGGCTGTCTCCATCTGCCATGTTTGCAAGAGGCAAAGGCTAAGGCCCAAGATGAAAGAAAGCCACAGGCAGATGTGAAAGAAAAGAGTTCTAATTTGTGTCCAGTATCCGTCCCTTACCTCCACCATTGCCTTTTAACAAACAGTGCCTTCTCCTGTACCTCAGAAATGGGATGTGATGGTCCAGACTACTAGGGCCTCTGCATAATATCAGGAAAGTAGAAGAATATCAGGGAAATAGGAAGAGGTAAAGAAAATACATGCAGACTGAGATGCCAGCTTCCAGCATTCATTTCCACTCCCTCCCCTTACCTCTAGGCTTAATGAATTACAAATCTAAGGGGAAGGCCTTATCCCAATGCTGGTGTTTTGAAAGGAGAAAAAATTAAAGATGAAAACTTGAGGAAAGTAATTGCCTTGGGAAGTGGGAGTAAATAAGCATAATAAACAGTGGTTCTGTCATTCCTGGGACTCTCCATCCTAGAAAATAAATAAATACGAAGATAAATAGGAAGATTTACAATAACTGTAGAATAAATAGATATCGGATATAAGAATTCTCCCAGAAAGCAGTAGAAAATAAGAAAAGATAGAAAATGTAATTAAAAAGATAAAAAATCAGAATACAATAAAAGTAGAAGTAACAGCTTCAGAAGTTTCAGTGTACGAAGATCCACACTGAACACACTTTGGAGAAATAACTTTAACAATTTAAGAGTTGCTACAGGAGATTATAAGAAATAAAATGATCAAAGACTCAGTCAGCTTAATGTTATTTTAGGGGAAGAAAACTAAGACAAAAAAAAAAAGGAGGATAAAGTATATCCTTAGTAAACTGCTACTAAGATTTAAGACAGTATCAACATATTGAGATGTAAAGGATATAAGAGCCTATTATAATACTCAGAGTATGTTAGGGGAAAGATATATATTCTCCTAGGAAGCAGCAGAAGAGAGTAAAAAGAGAAAATATAAAAGAAAAGGTAAAATCATTACAGGATAAATGTAAAAGTAGTCTATATATTCAAGAAATCCATAAGGATTAAAATCATGAGTAGGGGTCTTAACTAATACTTACTCATAATAAGAACAAAAATAATATATAACTTAAACCAAAGAAGAAAACTCTGTCTCCAGAAGTCAGGGGAAGGAAACAAAATGTACAGTATATGGAAATATGAAATAAGATGACAAAAATAAATCATGACAACTACAATATATAAACGGGTTATTTCACCAATTAACAGTCATTAAAAGCACAATAAAATCTAAAATACCAAAATCACGTATATAGTTGACCCTTGAGAAACATGGGTTTGAACTGTGCTGGTTCCCTTATAGGTCGATTATTTTTTCAATATATATATACTAAGGTACTACATGATCCCAGGTTGGTTGAATCAGCAGATGAGAAATAGGAGACACAGAGGTCTGACTACAAAATCATGAATGAATATTCGTCTCCTGTCCAATCCACTCTCTGTTCAAGGGTCAACTGTACCATGTTCTTGCTAATGATGAAATAAAATTAGACATTGGGCTTCCCTGGTGGCGCAGTGGTTGAGAGTCCACCTGCCTATGCAGGGGACACGGGTTAGTTCCCTGGTCCGGGAAGATCCCGCGTGCCGTGGAGCAGCTGGGCCCGTGAGCCATGGCCGCTGAGCCTGCGCGTCCGGAGCCTGTGCTCTGCAACAGGAGAGGCCACAGCAGTGAGAGGCCGGCGTACCGCAAAAAAAAAAAAAAAAAAAAAAAAAGTTAGACATTAAAACAGATTAATAACAAAAATCCAATATATTGAAACTAAACAATATCGCAGTGAAGAATCCTTGTATTTAAAGGTAAATTAAGAAATATTTAAAGCTGAATAATGAGAACACTATATATTAAACTTGTGAGACACAGCTAATGATGTAGTTAGAAGAAAATTTAGAGATTTAAATACTTTTATCATAAAACAAGGAAGGTTAAAATAAATCAGCAAAAGTTTCAACTTCTTTCAGAAACTGGAACAAAAGCAATCAAATCACTTAGAGACTTAGGCAGTTATGAATGGGTATCTCTAGTTAGGAGAACTGGTAACTCTAGTTAGGGTTTCAAAGTTGGAGATTTGGTCTCAGGAGGCTTAGTGATTAGAAATGAGTTGAAAAATCAGTGATGGAGTCAGAGTCACAATGGCCAGGAGAGAAATTTCTATGGTATAAGAAAAAGACATCTTTAAGTTCTTCCTATGCACACGATTTTGGTCTGATTAAGGTAAGGGCTGAGCACACAATGCAGCAAGAACAGTGCTAGGAGCATTTTATTGTTTTAAAAATTAAAAATTTCTGGAGTCACATATATTTGGTCTATATCTCACCACCGTTTCTACCACTAGCCATGTGTGATCTTGGGCAAAATATTTCACCCCTCAGACTCAGTTTCAAAATAAGACTGATAGAAGTACCTAACAGTGTTTTTGCAAGGAACAATGAAATATATATATATACACACACACACACACACACATATATATATTGTTATAAGTGTTAACTGCTGTTACTTTTAGCAAGAAAACTAGGACAAATGCTCCTCACTCTGCAACACCCCTAGTAGCAAACTCGTAACACTCTACTGGTGAGCTCACCTTTTTAGTAGCAACTACTTTGTGCTATCACTTTTTATAAAAATACATTCTTCGTATATATTTCCTTAAGGTATGGAAGCCAGACACATCTCAACTCCACATTATTGAATCCCAGATTGTGTTACCTCATAGTCCAGCTATTCTTCTCTGAGGCCTGGAAGAAGGCTACCAACATTACTTTGTCTCAATTTTACTTTTTTCCCTCAAGATCTGACACTTCCCCTTTCCCCCATGACAAGCACCCTGTCTTAGAGTGTAAATCCTGTCACTCATCCTGAGATATGACTGAATATGGTTATTATCATGGAAAGTGAACTATCACCCCAAGGTCTACCTTGTGCCTGCCCCAAGAGCAGAAAGAAATATATGCACCAAAAAACATGGAAATGACTATTTCCCCCTATTTAACATGCAAACGTAACTCAAATAACTAGTTATGCTATGATAATTTCTCATTTGGGAACAATAAAAACTAAAACTTGAATGGATCAAGTATTGAGTACTGAAATTTGCAGTGTAAACAGATCCCTTTGGAAAGTTCAGTCTACAAAGTTCTTGAGAAATTTCCTTCTATATTAGGTCATCACTTAGTTCTGAAGATTAGCTTTTACCTGTCATATTTTGGATATATGACTCCTCCAGTAATTTGAATAGTATGAACAATTGCTTTGAAACAATGAGGACAGTTTTGGCATATACTCAAAGCTCATTTTCTCTGTAAACTTCAGATTAATATTTACCTCTTAAAATTATTATATGATTGTTTTGTTGTTATATTTTAATAAATTAGGTTAGCTTTCCCTAAACTTTCCAGATCATAAGAATTATCTGGACTGATTGTTAAAAATACAGAATGCAGGGAATTCCCTGGAAGTCCAGTGGTTAGGACTCTGCACTTTCACTGCTGAGGGTCTGGGTTCAATCCCTGGTTGGGGAACTAAGATCACACACACACACACGCACACAAAATAATAATAAATAAATAAATAAAATTAAAATTAAAATACAGATTATAGTGCTCTCCTGAATCAGAATCTTTAAGGAAGGGACCTGAGAATCTTATTTTAAATAAGAATGATTCATGATTCTTTATACTCAGAAAGATTTCGAAATATCAGTAACTGGTAGAAAGAGTCCTAGATGGTTTGAGAAAGAGTCCTAGATGGTTTGAGAAAGAGTCCTAGATGGTTTGAGAATATCTGATTGTCATTCTGAATCCCCTGTGAATAAATTCTCTGTCTTATAATATTCTGCTTATTTTTAAGCTGTGTACAAATTAGCAAATCCAATACATTCTTGGAATAAAAAATGAATGGGCCTCCATATTCAGCAGAATAAGTGTGACACACTTAAAGATAAATCTCACACTCACTTTCTAGGTTAACACTAAAATGATCAGCAACCAAAACAATTTTTGAGGTCATTGCAAGACATGTGATGACAATGATTCAGTGCAATCAAAGTAGCTGAGCAAAGGGGCTAAGAGAACAGTTTACCTAGTTTACCTAGGTAGAATCAAAGCTTCACAATTTTCTTGGTTGACCTTTGGTGAGTTACTTCTCTGTGCATCTGTTTCTTCAACTGTAAACAGGAGATAATGACAGGTTCTCCCTCACAGCATTGTTGTGAGGATTGAATACACTAATTCATGTAACTCATTTAAAATGATAGCATGTTAGCAGTTCCTATTATTACTATTACAATATATTTATTTTTAGAGTATTTTTAGAGTATGTATATACATGCAAAGGAGTCATACATTCAATGTATGATCCAGGTATTGTACTAAGTAGTACTTATATTGATTATCTCACCTAATCCTCACACCAGTCATTTATGACTATTTTTAGCCCCATTTTATAGGTTGCAAAGGTTATGTAGTTAACCCAAAGTGATATAATTACAAAGAGGTGGTTCAAGGTGAGTGTTGTGATTGTTTATAGCTTAGAGAGACCACATCCAGCTTGGGACAATTAGCATTATTGATCCCGATTACTACACATATTTGTAACCTCTTACCACTAAGACAATTTTCCTAAGGTCTTAGCCTGAGGTAGTGTGTGCAAAGCAGGCTGTTCTTTATTAGTAGCTTTGTTTAGCTTAGAATATTTTCATTAGTTTACATTTCTCAGGCATCATTCCCATGAGAAAACATTTTTCTGGAAGATGGTAAAGGATGTGGCTCCATTTAATTAAGGCCAAAAGAGCTCAAAGGGATCATCTCTGTAAGACCTAATATTTAAATGAAGTAGTCCTTGGGAGCTCACTAAGGAAAAGGGCTTTAAACTAAGTTTGAAGGAACTTTCATTGAGAACTATAAGGGCAAAGAGGAAAAGACTTTTTGAATCTCCCTGAATAAAATAAGGCCTTGGTCAGAAAGGGTAAGAATACAAATTTAATGTTGTTTTTCATCACAGGAGACCTACGAAAATGAAAGGACATCTTTTTATATTTTTAATTTGAAAATTGCATAAAAGTTGCAATACAGAAGTGATGGGACCTCAAAAATGTAGAGGAACATGTGCCAGGACCAGAAAACTTCCTTCCACAGAATTCTGTCCATGGAGGAAAAAGGCTTTCATGCCTCTTGGGTCTCATCTAAAAGAAGTTTATCTCTGTTGACCACTTGTGCCCTGTACAGTATAAATCTGGACTGTGATAAAGTCAAACCAGAGCATTTTGCAATGATTTTCCAAAAAGAGAGTACATGCTACATTTCAGAGTCTATTTCCTTAAGTTGTGATTTGAGTGATAAGAGACCCTCAAGGTCCTGAGAATAAGGATCACTGAAATTTTCAAATAGAGAAAAATATCATAGTCCACACAATCTTTTCCATTCATTCAGAAAGCTTGTACTCTTTGGCAGTATAAAAACTATGAATAAGCTTTAAGAATATGCTTTTCTTAATATTTCACAGTTCTTAATTTAATACATACTGAAAATAGTTGCTTTTTTTCTCTATCATCATGAAAAAAAGGCAGAAAATCTTGTTTTATGATGAGGTATGAATTTGTTTAAGTAGTTAATCTAGTTCAAGATTGGGTGGAACATGCTATTCATTCAAGCAGCTATATGTTCTTTATTTAAAAAGGCACAAACAGTTAAACTTACATATTTTTGATCTAAAAAGTGTGGTTTGGCACCAAAAAATCACCTGTTAATTAATGTTTTATTTTTATGTGGGCTAATATCCAGATTTTATTCTTTCTTTAGTCTTGCTTTGCAGAGTGTATCAAAAGTTAATTAAAATATCTCATTACTAAAGAACAAATTCATATTATATCTGAATGATCTACCCTATATTGGTTTTTTATTTGAACTTTTAAGACCAAATCTATCCAGAAGTCCAGGGCTTCCCTGGTGGCACAGTGGTTGAGAGTCCACCTGCCAATGCAGGGGACACGGGTTCATGCCCCGGTCTGGGAAGATCCCACTGGGCTGGGCCCGTGAGCCATGGCCGCTGAGCCTGCGTGTCCGGAGCCTGTGCTCCACAACGGGAGAGGCCACAACTGTGAGAGGCCCGCGTATTGCAGAAAAAAAAAAAAAAAAAAAAGAAGTCCAAATCAGGATTCTTTGAAGGACAACATAAAAATAAAAAGAGTTATTGTTAGAGGGAGAGTGAGGTAAATAAGAGGAGCAGGACTACATGTAAAAATTGCAACCACTTCAAATTTCAATATGCTTCCAAAACCAAAAAAATTTCCATGCAGATGAAAATAAATGTTAATTCAAAAATAGGGGGGGCCTTCAAGATGGCAGAGGAGTAAGGTGGAGATCAACTTCTGCCCCACAGATACATCAAAAATACATCTACATGTGGAACAACTCCTACGGAGCACGTACTGAACGCTGGCAGAAGACCTCAGACTTCCCAAAAGGCAAGAAACTCCCCACGTACCTGGGTAGGGCAAAAGAAAAAAGAAAAAACAGACACAAAAGAATAGGGATGGGACCTACACCTCAGGGAGGGAGCTGTGAAGGAGGAAAAGGTTCCACGCACTAGGAAGCCCCTTCACTGGTGGAGACGCGGGAGGGTGGGGTGGGCGGGGGGAAGATTTGGAGCCACAGAGGAGAGCTCGGTTACAGGGGTGCAGAGGGCAAAGCAGAGATTCCCGCACAGAGGATCTGTGCTGACCAGCACTCACCAGCCCGAGAGGCTTGTCTGCTCACCTGCCAGGATGGATCGGGGCTGGGAGCTGAGGCCAAGCTTTGGAGGTCAGATTCCAGGGAGAGGACTGGGATTGGCTGCGTGAACACAGCCTGAAGGGGGCTAGTGTACCACAGCTAGCCAGGAGGGAGTCCGGGAAAAAGTCTGGAACCACCTAAGAGGTAAGAGACCATTGTTTCAGGGTGCGTGAGGAGAGGGGATTCAGAGCACTACCTAAAGGAGCTCCAGAGACGGGAGCGAGCTGCAGCGATCAGCATGGATACCAGAGACGGGCATTAAATGCTAAGGCTGCTGCTGCCACCACCAAGCAGCCTGTGGGCAAGCACAGCTCACTATTTACACCTCCCCTTCCGGGAGCCTGTGCAGCGCACAACTGCCAGTGTCCCGTGATCCAGGAACAACTTCCCCAGGAGAACACATGGCATGCCTCAGGCGGTTGCAACATCATGCCAGCCTCTGCCACTGCAGGGTTGCCCCACATTCCATACCCCACCCTCCCTCCCACCTGAGTGAGCCAGAGCCCCTTAATCAGCTGCTACTTTAACCCCGTCCTGTCTGGGTGGGGAACAGACACCCTCAGGTGACCTACACGCAGAGGCAGGGCCAAATCCAAAGCTGAACCCCAGAAGCTGTGCAAACAAAGAAGAGAAAGGGAAATTTCTCCCAGCAGCTTCAGGAGCAGCAGATTAAATCGCCACAATCAAAGTGATGTACCCTGCACTATGAAATACCTGAATAGACAACAAATCATCCCAAAAATGAAGCAATGGATTTTGGGAGCAACTGTAGACTTGGGTTTTACTTTGTGCATCTAATTTGTTTCTGGTTTTATGTTTATCTTAGTTTAGTATTTAGAGCTTATTATGATTGATAGATATGTTTATTGATTTGGTTGCTCTTTTCCCTTTTTTTAAAAAATATATAGTTTTTTCTTTTTCTCTTTTTGTGAGCGTGTATGTGTATGCTTCTTTGTGTGATTTTGTCTGTATAGTTTTGCTTTTACCATTTTTCTGTCTGTCTGATTTTTTTTTTTTAAGTATAGTTTTTAGCATTTGTTACCATTGGTGGATTTGTTTTTTGGTTTGCTTGCTCTCTTCCTTCTTTCCTTCTTTTTTTAATTACTTTTTAATTTTACTATTTTTACCAATTTTTTATTTTAATAACTTTTTAATTTAACTTTATTTTATTTTTTTCCTTCTTTCTTTCTTTCTTTTTCTCCCTTTTCTTCTGAGCCATGTGGCTGACAGGGTCTTAGTGCTCCTGCTGGGTGTCACGTCTGAGCCTCTTAAGTGGGAGAGCTGAGTGAAAGACATTGGTCCACCAGAGATGTCCTGGCCCCATGTAATATCAAATGATGAAAGCACACCCAGAGATCTCCCTCTCAACGCAAAAACCCAGCTCCACTCAATGACCAGCAAGCTAGTGCTGGATTCCCCATACCAAACAACTAGCAAGACAGGAACACATCCTAAAATATTAGCAGAGAGGCTGCCTAAAATCATAATAAGTGCATAGACACATGAAAACACACCACTGGACACAGTTCTGCCCACCAGAAAGAAAATATCTGGCCTCAACCACCAGACCACAGGCACCAGTCCCCTCCACCAGGAAGCCTACACACACACTAAACCAACTTTGCCCACTGGGCACAGACACTGAAAACAATGGGAAATATGAACCTGCAGACTGCGAAAAGGAGACCCCAAACACAGTAAGCTAAGCAAAATGAGAAGACAAAGAAAAACACAGCAGATGAAGGAGCAAGGTAAAAACCCACCAGACCAAATAAATGAAGAGGAAAAAGGCAGTCTACATGAAAAAAATTAAGAGAAATGATCATAAAGATGATCCAACATCTTGGAAGTAGAATGGAGAAAATACAAGAAACATTTAACAAGGACCTAGAAGACCAAAAGAGCAAACAATGATGAACAACACAATAAATGAAATTAAAAATTCTCTAGAAGGAATCAATAGCAGAATAACTGAGGCAGAAGAATGGATAAGTAACCTGGAAGTTAAAATAGTGGAAATAACTTCCACAGAGCAGAATAAAAAAAGAGAATGTAAAGAATTGAGGACAGCCTCAGAGACCTCAGGGACAACATTAAATGCACCAACATTAGAATTATAGGGGTCCCAGAAGGAGAAAAAAAAAAAAGGGACTGAGAAAATATTTGAAGAGATTATACTTGAAAACTTCCCTAGTATGCGAAAGGAAATAGTCAGTCAAGCCCAGGAAGCACAGAGAGTCCCATACAGGATAAATCCAAGGAGAAACATGCCAAGACACATATTAATCAAACTATCAAAAATTAAATACAAATAAAAAATATTAAAAACAACAAGGGAAAAGCGACAAATAACATACAAGGGAATCCCCATAAGGTTAACAGCTTAACTTTCAGCAGAAACTCTGTGAGCCAGAAGGGAGTGGCAGGACATATTTAAAGTGATGAAATAGAAAAACTTACAACCAAGATTAATCTATCCAGGATCTCATTCAGACTAAGTGGAGAAATTAAAACCATTACAGACAAGCAAAAGCTAAGAGAATTCAGCACCACCAAACCAGCTATACAACAAATGCTAGAGGAACTTCTCTAGGCAGAAAACACAAGAGAAGGAAAAGACCTACAATAACAAACCCATAACAATTAAGAAAATAGTAATAGGAACATACATATCCATAACTACCTTAAGTGTAAATGCATTAAATGCTCCAACTAAAAGACATAGACTGGCTGAATGGATACAAAAAGAAGACCTGTATATATGCTGTCTACAAGAGACCCACTTCAGACCTAGAGACACATACAGACTGAAAGTGAGGGGATCTAAAAGAAATTCCATGCAAATGGAAATCAAAAGAAAGCTGGAGTAGCAATTCTCATATCAGAAAAAACAGACTTTAAAATAAAGACTATTACAAGAGACAAAGAAGGACACTACATAATGATCAAGGGACAAATCCAATAAGAATATTTAACAATTGTAATTATTTATGCACCCAACATAGGAGCACCACAATACAAAAGGCAAATGCTAACAGCCATAAAAGGGGAAATCGACAGTAACACAATCATAGTAGGGGACTTTAAAACCACAATTTCCCCAATGGACAGATGATCCAAAATGAAAATAAATAAGGAAACACAAGCTTTAAATGATACATTAAACAAGAAGGACTTAATTGATGTTTATAGGACATTCCATCCAAAAACAACACAATACATTTTCTTCTCAAGTGCTCATGGAACATTCTCCAGGATAGATTATATCTTGGGGCACAAATCAAGCCTTGGTAAATTTAAGAAAATTGAAATTGTATCAAGTATCTTTTCCAACCACAACACTATGAGACTAGATATCAATTACAGGAAAAAAACTGTAAAAAGTACAAAAGCATGGAGGCTTAACAATACTAAATAACCAAGAGGTAACTGAAGAAATCAGAGAGGAAATCAAAAAATACCTAAAATCAAATGACAATGAAAACACAATGACCCAAAACCTATGAGATGCAGCAAAAGCAGTTCTAAGAGGGAAGTTTATAGCAATGAAATCCTACCTCAAGAAACAAGAAACATCTAAAATAAACAACATAAACTTACACCTAAAGCAAATAGAGAAAGAAGAACAAAAAAACCCCAAAGTTAGCAGAAGGAAAGAGATCATAAAGATCAGAGCAGAAATAAATGAAAAAAAAATGAAGGAAATGATAGCAAAGGTCAATAAAACTAAAAGCTGGTTATTTGAGAAGATAAGCAAAATTGATAAACCATTAGCCAGACTCATCAAGCAAAAAGGAAGCAGACTCAAATCAACAGAATTAGCAATGAAAAAGGAGAAGTAACAACTGACACTGCAGAAATAAAAAGGATCATGAGAGGTTACTACAAGCAACTCTATGCCAATAAAATGGACAACCTGGAAGAAATGGACACATTCTTAGAAAAGCACAACCTTCTAAGACTGAACCAGGAAGAAATAGAAAATATAAACAGAGCCATCACAAGCACTCAAGTTGAAACTGTGATCAGAAATCTTCCAACAAACAAAAGCCCAAGACCAGATGGCTTCACAGATGAATTCTATAAAACATTTAGAGAAGAGCTAACACCCATCCTTCTCAAACTCTTCCAAAATATAGCAGAGGGAGGAATGCTCCTCAATTCATTCTACGAGGCCACCATCACCCTGATACCAAAACCAGACAAAGATGTCATAAACAAAGAAAACTACAAGCCAATATCACTGATGAACATCAATGCAAAAATCCTCAACCAAATACTAGCCAACAGAATCCAACAGTACATTACAAGGATCGTACACCATGATCAAGTGGGGTTTATCCCAGGAATGTAATGATTATTCAATATACGCCAATCAATCAATATGATACACCATATTAATAAATTGAAGGAGAAAAACCATATGATCATCTCAATTGATGCAGATAAACTTTTTGACAAAATTCAACCCCCATTTATGATGAAAACCCTCCAGAAAGGCATAGAGGGAACTTACCTCAACATAATAAAAGCCATATATGACCAGGCCACAGCCAACATTGTCCTCAATGGTGAAAAACTGAAAGCATTTCCATTAAGATCAGGAACAAGACAAGGCTGCCCACTCTCACCACTATTATTCAACAAAGTTTTGGAAGTTTTAGCCACAGCAATCAGAGAAGAAAATGAAATAAAAGGAATCCAAATCAGAAAAGAAGAAATAAAATTGTCACTGTTTGCAGATGACATGATAGTATACATAGAGAATCCTAAAGATGCTACCAGAAAACTACTAGAGCTAATCAATGAATTTGGTAAAGTAGCAGGATACAAAATTAATGCACAGAAATCTCTGGTAGTCCTATACACTAATGATGAAATATCTGAAAGAGAAATTAAGGAAACACTCCCATTTACCACTGCAACAAAAAGAATAAAATACCTAGGAATAAACCTACCTAAGGAGACAAAGACCCTTATGCAGAAAACTATAAGACACTGATGAAAGAAATTAAAGATGATACAAAGAGATGGAGAGATATACCATGTACTTGGATTAGAAAAATCAACATTGTGAAAATGACTATATTACCCAAAGCAATCTACAGATTCAATGAAATCCCTATCAAAATACCAATGGCATTCTTCACAGAACTAGAAGAAGAAATTTCGCAATTTGTATGGATACAAACAAGACCCCAAATGGCCAAAGCAATCTTGAGAAAGAGAAACGGAGCTGGAGGAATCAGGCTCCCTGGCTTCAGACTATACTATAAAGCTACAGTAATCAAGACAGTATGGTACTGGCACAAAAACAGAAATATAGATCAAAGGAACAGGATTAAAAACCCAGAGATCAACCCACACACATATGGTCACCTTATCTTTGATAAAGGAGGCAAGAATATACAATGGAAAAAAGACAGCTTCTTCAATAAGTGGTGCTGGGAAAACTGTACAGCTACGTGTAAAAGAATGAAATTAGAACACTCTGTAACACCATACACAAAAGTAAACTCAAAATGGATTAAAGACGTAAATGTAAGGCCAGACACTATAAAACTCTTAGAGGAAAACATAGGCAGAACACCCTATGACATAAATCACAGCAAGATACTTTTTGACCCACCTCCTAGAGAAATGGAAAGAAATAAATAAGTAAACAAATGGGACCTAAGGAAACTTAAAATCTTTTGCACAACAAAGGAAACCAAAAACAAGATGAAAATACAACACTGTAGTTTGTACAAGATGGGAGAAAATATTTGCAAACGAAGTAACTGAAAAAGCATTACTCTCCAAAATATACAGGCAGCTCATGCAGCTCAATATCAAAAACAAAACAACCCAATCCAAAAATGGGCAGAAGTCCTAAATATACTTTTCTCCAAAGAAGATATACAGATTGCCAACTAACACATGAAAGGATGCTCAACATCACTAATCATTAGAGAAAAGCAAGTCAAAACTACAATGAGATGTCACCTCATACCAGTCAGAATGACCATCATCAAAAAATCTACAAACAGTAAATGTTGGAGTGGGTATGGAGAAAAGGGAACTCTCCTGCCCTGTTGGTGGGAATGTAAATTGATACAGCCACTATGGAGAACAGTATGGAGTTTCCTTACAAACTAAATTATAGAACTACCATACGACCCAGCAATCCCAGTACTGGGCATATGCCCTGAGAAAACCATAATTCAAAAAGTGCTATGTACCATAATGTTCATTGTAACTCTATTTACAGTAGCCAGGACATGGAAGCAACCTAGCTGTCCATCGACAGGTGAATGGGTAAAGAAGATGTGACACATATATACAATGGAATATTACTCAGCCATGAAAAGAAACAAAATTGAGTTATTTGTTGTGAGGTGGATGGACCTAGAGTCTGTCATACAGAGTGAAGTAAGTCAGAAAGAGAAAAACAAATACCATATTCTAACACATATATATGGAATCAACCAAAAAAAAATATTTTGAAGAACCTAAGGGCAGGACAGGAATAAAGACACAGATGCTGAGAATGGACCTGAGGACATGGGGAGGAAGAAGGGTAATCTGGGATGAAGTGAGAGAGTAGCATGGACATATATACACTACCAAATGTAAAATAGTTAGCTAGTGGGAAGCAGCCACATAGCACAGGGAGATCAGCTCGGTGCTTTGTGTCCACCTAGAGGGATGGGATAGGGAGGGTGGGAGGGAGGCGCAAGAGGGAGGAGATTTGGGGATATATGTATATGTATAGCTGATTCACTTTGTTATAAAGCAGAAACTAACATACCATTGTAAAGCAATTTTACTCCAATAAAGTTTTTTTTAAAAAAGAGAAAATATGTCAGCGAGAGTTGAGAGGCATTCAAAGGAAATAGGTTACTGCTTTATAATAAGTCACAGCAGACATAGTTGATTGCTCACCTTGGAGGGATAAAAGATAAGAGAATTTGTCTCCTGGTTCTTTCTTCTCTTCCATCTTCTGTCTCTCATTGGTCAACGTTTGTCTTATTGGGAGTTAATGTGTCCAAACTTCTGGGTTGCTTTTTTAAATCTCTGTTGGCAGGCATTATAGAAGCCAGTTGGTGTGACACTTTGGGTCCAAACTGTTATGACAGGCAGAAATGACTTTTATGATTAGCAATTTTGCATTCCACTTGCAATATTTTTACTTACTCCAAGGTCATGAAGATATTTTCTTATTTGTTTTCTAGGAGCATACTGTTTTGTTATTCACTTTTAGAGCTACAATTCATATAAAATTTATTTTTGTGTATGGCGTGAAGTATGAGGCCAATTTTTCAATTTGCATTTTCATTTGGCCCAGCATCAATTATTATAAAGGCTATCTTTTTCTCATTTTATTGCAATTTCACTTCTGGACTTAAAAAAAAAATCTTTCTTTGGTCTTTTAGTCTTTCCTTGTGCCAATATCCAACAGTCTAAATTGTTGTAATTTCATTTTTAAGTTTTGATGTCTAGTAGTGTAAGTGCACAGCTTTGATATTCAAAACAAAGTTTGGACTATTCTTTGCATCGCTATAAAATGTTAGTATTGACATCAATTTGCACGCACAAACACCCTTGAAATTTTTATTGGAATTGCATAAGATCTACAGATCAATTTAGGGAAAATTGATAACTTTAAATCATTGAATTTTGCATTTTTAAACATGACTTTTCTTTCCATCTGTTTTTCATTTTTTTCTTTTGTTCCATCTTTTTGTTCTTGAAAATATTTTTTCTCATTAATAGTTTTTAACTACAAAAGTCTTGTACATTGTTCTTAGATATATTTCTTGGTAATAGACTTTTTTGGATGATATTCTGATAAATAGTTTTTTGGAAAATGATTTTGGTTTTGTTTCTGGTGTTTATTAATACAATTGGTTTTTGTATATCGACCTTGTCATTAGGAATTCTTGCTAAATTCACTTATTATATCTAATATATCGTCCACAGAGTATTGAATTTTTTAAGTACACAAACATGTATTCAATAGTTTGTAAATAATCACTCTTTTAGTTTTTCTTTTCAAAATTTATTATTTTTTGTTCATCCTAAAGCCTTGACTAGGCACTTTTTCACTATTAAATGTTGAATCAAATTGGTAAGCCCTGAAAAAAGAATTTGCAGGTTGACAATAAATCACTTGCTATTTATAGTAAAGGAAGAAGTTTTTAAAGCTAAAGAGAAAATTGCACTTCCAGCACTAAAAGATGCTTATCAGAATGTGATAGGACAAGGGTTACACATTCAAATGTAACAAGATTAGCCTTTTGAGTCTCAAAGTAGAATAAAACGTGTTCAGCAGGAATCGTTTTTACGTTGCCTATTGGGCTGCTATTGAATCAATTCTATTTATCTTTGGCATCAGCTGTGGCTCTGTGATTGGAAATTTTTAGTTCAAAAAAAAAAAAGTACTAGATTCTAAAATTTTCTTGTTGGTAAAATGCAATGTAATATGGTTTTTATTATACACAGATGACCTAATTTTAAATAATTTTAATATAATTATGATTTAATTTTAAGCTTGACTTTTAATGTTTGTGTTAAATGTAAAAATCCTATTAAGAATAATTTTTTTAAAAGCTATTTAATATTTTAAAAAATCTATTTTATTTTCCATTATTTCTTAATACCTAATACTTAATTTTTGTTTAGTAAAAGAAACTTAAGGAAAAATTTTAAATCTAAATGGTTTTTTTTTCTGGGCAATATTTTAATATTGCATTTTATCAAGCAAAACATATGAAAATAAACAACTAAAATGTATATTTACACTAGGGTCATATTTCTCTCTTTCTTTAATAATTTGACTAGTTCCACTTGAAGTACAGTTGACACTTGAGCAACTCCAGTTTGAACTGCATGGGTTTACTTATGCATGGATATTTTTTATTAGTAAATACTACAGTACTACACAGTTCCTGGTTGGTTGAATCCTCGGATGCAGAGGAACTGCAGACTTGGAGGATCGACTATAAGTTATATACAGATTAATCCCCATATTGTAAAATAACATCATCAAGAGTGGGCTCTGCCTTCTCCTTGGAATTAAATATCTTCAAAGAAACTCTATTTCATTAAAGTTTTATATATGGAGTACTTCAGTATATATGTCGCAATAGACTGTTTGTGTTCCCACAAAATTCATATGTCAAAATCCTACCCCTCAATGTGATAGTGTTAGGAGGACGGGCCTTTGGGAGGTGATTAGGTCATAAGACTGGAGCCCTCATAAATGAAATTAGTGCCCTTATAAAAGAGACATCAGAGAGCTCTCTCACTCCTCTGCCATGTGAGGACACAGGAAGAAGACAGCCCTCTATGAATCAGTAAGTGGACCGTTACCTAACAGAGAATCTGCCTGCACCTTAATTGTGGACTTTCTGTCTCCAGAACTATGAGAAATAAATATTTGTTATTTAAGCTGCCAGGTTATGGTATTTTCATAATAGCAGCCCTGATAGACTAAGACAAGTGTATGTTTTTGTGTTTTGTTTTAACTCTTGTGGGTTTTAATACACATTATCACTCAACATCTACTATTCTCTGTAAGGAACAGTTTTTTATAATGATGATACAGTGGAAATAGTATAAAGCTGATCCTTGCAAAATCCCAACAGATTTACAAGATAAAAACTAAGAATGCCAGGATCTCAGAGACAACTGTGGTTAAAGACTGACTTGCTGAAACAATTTCAGTGGTGCTGAAGATGAAGAAAAATAATGCAAGAATTATAGAATATTTGTCCTTTTGTGTCTAGCTTAGTTCACTTAGCATAATATTTCCAACGTTCATCCATGTGGTAGCATCTATCAGAGATTTATTCCTTTTTATGAATGAATATTTCATTGTACATTACACTGCATTTTGATTATCCATTCATCTGTTGTTGGATACTTGAGTTGTTTCCACCTTTTGGCTATTGTGAATAATATTCTAATGAACATTGGTATACAAGCATGGGTTTGAGTCCCTGTTTTCAATTCTTTGGGGTATATACGTGGGTGGGATTTCTGGGTCATGTGGTACTTTTGTTTAACTTTTTGAGGAAACACCAAACTGTTTACCACAGTGGATATACCATTTTTCCTTTCCACCAGAAATGTACTAGGGTCCCAATTTCTCCACATCCTCACCAACACTTGTTATTTTAAATTTTTCTTGATTATAGCTACCCTAGTAAGTGTGAAGTGGTATCTCATTGTAGTTTCAATTTACATTTCCCTAATGACTAAAGCTATTGAGTATCTTTTCATTTGTTTTTGACCACTTTTATATCTTCTTTGGAGAAAAGTCTATTCAAGTTCTTTATTTTTTTAACTGAGTTTTTTGTTTTTTTGTTGTTGAGCTGTAGGAATTGTTTATATATTTTGGATATTAAACTCATCAGAAATATGATTTCCAAATATTTTCTCTTATACTATAAGTTGTCTTTTTACTCTATTGACAGTGTCCTTTGATGTACAAAAGTTTTTAATTTTGATGAAGTTCAGTTTATCTGTTTTTTTTCTTTTCTTGCTTTTACTTTATCAAATATCTAGTATAGGCAAATTTATAGAAAAAGAAAGTAATTAGAGGTTAACAGGAACTGAGGAGAGGGTATATGAGATGTTACTGATGAATGGTTAAAGAGCTACTGTTTGGAGTGATGAAAGTTTTGGAAATAGATGGTGATGATGACTTTACAATGTTGTGATTGTAATTAATGCCTCTGAATTATACATTTAAAATAGTTAAAATGGTAAGTCTTTAGGGTTTTCTACATATAAAATCATGTGATGTGCAAATAGAGACAACTTTACTTCTTCCTTTCCAATTCAGATGCCTGTTATTTCTTTTTTGAGCTTATTTGCTTTGGCTAGGACTTTCCAGTACTATGTCAAATAAGAGCAGTGAGGAAGCAGTTTTGTCTTTTTCCATATCTTAGAGAAAAAGCTTTCAAACTTTCTCCATTGAGTATAATGTTGCCTGTGGTTTAGACATATACAGCGATAATTATGTGGCAGTATATTCCTTCTATACCCAGTCTATTGAGAGTTTATATCTTGAAAGAGTGTTGAATTATGTCAAAACACTTTTCCTTTATTTATTGAGATGATCAGAGGAGTTTACTCTTAATTCTATCATTGTGGTGTATCACATTTATTAATTTGCTTATGTCAAATTACCCTTGCATCACAGGTATAAACCTCACTTGATCATAGTATATGATATTTTTATTGTGCTGTTGATTTTAGTTTGTTAGAATTTTTGCATATACATTTTTCAGATATATTTGCCTGTAGTTTTCTTTTCTTGTAGTGTGCTCATCTAGTTTTGGTATAGGATAATGCTGGCCTGGTAAAATAAGTTTGGGAGTGTTCTTTCCTCTTCAGCTTTTTGGAAGAGTTTGAGACGAATTGGCATTCGTTATTCTTTGAATGTTTGGTAGCCCACTGATCCTGAGCTTTTCTTTGTTGGGAAATTTTTGATTACTGCTTCAATCTCCTTCATGATTTGTGGTCTGTTCAGATTTTCTTTTTCTTCAGACGCAGTCTTGGTAGGCTGTGTGTTTCTAGGAATTTATCTATTTTCTTTGTTGTCCAACTTGTTGGTGTATGATTGTTCATACTAGCCTCTTTGACCTAACAGACATATAGAGGGCATTCCATCCAACAGTACCAGAATACACATTCTTCTTAAGCATACATGGAACATTCTCCAGGATAAATCATATGTTGAGCCACAAACCAAGTCTTAACACACTTAAGAAGATTGAAATCCTATCAAGTATCTCTTCCAATCACAATGGTACAAAACTAGAAATCAAATTACAGGAGGAAAATTTAAAAATTCACTAATACTTAGAAATTATACAACACACTCCTGAACAATCAAAAGGTTGAAGAAGAAACCAAAAGGTGAATCAGAAAGTATCTTGAGACAAATGAAAATGAATACACATATACAAAACTTATGGGATGCAACAAACATTTTCTAAGAGGGAAATTTATGGAGATAAATACCCACATAAGAAAAAAATATCTCAAATATACAACCTAACTTTACACTTCAAGGAATTAGAAAAATAAATTAAGCCTAAGGTTAGCAGAAAGAAGAAAATAATAAAGATTAGAGCAAAAATTTTTAAAATTGAGACTAGAAAGACAATAGAAAAAAATCAATAAAACTAAGAGTTTTTTGAAAACATGAACAGAATTAACAAACCTTCAGCTACACTAACCAAGAAATAAAAGTGAGGACTCAAAAAAATGAAACTATAAATAAAAAAGAAAAGATTACAAAAGAAATACATGGGGTCATAAGAGGCTACATTGAACAATGCATGACCTTATATGCATGACCTCTCTGTGACAGTGTTCTGTCTTTATTTGTTCTTTTAAGAAAACTAAAAGCCTCAGTGTTGTGCTGAAAACAGTTGCTTGGATGACCATGGCATACTCCCTTGCATTCTAAGTTTCTGCCAGATTCAGCTATTTCATTGCCTTATATGACATTTTTCTTCCCTCTACTCTGAGCCATAACACTTCTGCTGTCTTTGCTTAGATGGGATACACTTTCTCCTTTTAATATCCTCATCCCTTTGTCCCCTTCACTTGGTCAATTTCTTCTTTAAGTACTTTAAGTACTCATGTTAGAACTTATAGCCCAGGATGCCTTTTTCCTCCAGTTTGTTTAGAGGACCATCTTGAACACTCCTGTTAAACTACTTACCTCATTGTATTATAATTTCACTTTTAAAATAACTTTGTCTCTCCATTGCACAAAATTTAGAAGAACTTGAAAGATAGACTACTGGACATTTCTCAAGCATATCTCTTGTCATTGCTGCATTGATCAAACAATTTCACTTTCTCTAAGTGGCAAGCTATAATTTCAGCATGAGCCCATCTAATCCAAAGGCCCATTGTCTTTTCACCACTTTATGTTACTTCGTGAATGAATGAATGAACAAATGAATGAAAATTAAACTATACTGAAATAGGTAAGATGGACTGACTCGCTCTCATAGAGTACAATACAAATAACATATTTATAGACTAGCTTCCAAAATTTTAAAAATTATTCTAAATTGTCCATTCACACTTGTATAAGACACATTGCTCTCCAAAGGAGTCCTAGTGTTTTGCCAGGTGGAGATGGGAACAGAAAGAATTTCTTCTTTCTAGTAGAAATTTAGATGGTTTTAGAGTTTATCAAAAGTAAACTTACATAGGAAAAAAAGCTAAAAACCTAATGAATTTCAGTTACTAACTGTAATGAGAAAAACTGCTAAGAATGTGTTCATTCTAACCTGCCCCCTTTACTGTTCTCCAGATTAAGAGTCTATAATTTATAGTTCTGAACCTATAAATTAACTGTAAAAATATCATATCTATGGAAGTATCTCCATAGTTCAAAAACGACTTTAAGTTTGAGAAAGAGTATGTTGCTAGGGTTTCATTTTTTTATTATAATTTTGGGGGCATATCAACTCTGCTAGGTATTGCTTAGTATCCTGCATTCTTTGAAAATATAGAGCCCCCAAATCAACTATGGATTCTGTCTAATAAGAAGCTCAAATCCCTCCATCTCCAATAAAAAGCTTTCTATATGAATAACAACACTAGCTCTCCCATACCACCAGTGTCATGATGTAGAGATGACACCAGGAAGCTGGAGCAGTTGCAAAAAAGCAGTAGGGGACAATGCCACAGAAAGTATTGATATTAGGATGCTCTGACTTGATTTTTCTATCGATGTTGTATCAAATTATCTAAGGTAAATCAGCTGAGTGGCTGTCTATAATCATATAGACACTCTCACTGAATATGTGAGAGAAAGAGGACAGCAAATTTCATTTTTGAAAGTAGAAATTGACAAGTAGAAGAATTATCTAACTTCTTTCAAAAATAGCACTAGAGGACTGATGCTCGATTATGCTAATCATCGCTGATTTTTCTTGTTTTGAATTGGATTTAGAAATAACACTAAGGGTAATTTACACATTCGTCATCTTTGGGAAATCAGTCAGACTCCTTAGGCTGACATTCAAGGCTCGTCTATAATCTGATGAAAATCGATGTTTGATTTTGACCTATTCCTCCTAGCATACAGCATTTTGTTGGCGATTGTGGCTTAACTTTTTGCTACTTAAAGCTGCCTTCACATTATAGCACCACTTGAGTTGCTCTCCCATTCCCAGTTCATACAAACCTGTCCATCCTGCAGAGTGAGGACTTG
Organism: Orcinus orca; assembly: GCF_937001465.1. Lineage (NCBI taxonomy): Eukaryota > Metazoa > Chordata > Mammalia > Artiodactyla > Delphinidae > Orcinus > Orcinus orca. The sequence goes on from NC_064565.1 coordinate 95,114,796, forward strand.
CTGAATTGGTTATGCATACAGAGTCTATACACAGCAAGGGCCCAATCAATATTTGTTGAAGGGCTGAACAGAAGTATTGTTGAATAAGCACTTGTTGGTTATCCTTTTCATGGAATTCAGTTTTGTTAGAGACACCTTATGTCTAGAATATTATGGGGTGCAGCCAAAGAAATCACAATCCTAGGAGATTGCTTTGCTTGAGGGAATTAAGAGATAAAATTGTATTAAAGGAAATTTCACTGGAGCATTCTTTGCACTAATATTCTACTTATGTGTGAATATTTTTTTCTGAGATAGGGCTTCAGAAAGATATCCTAGCCTATTCCAAAAGTGGATAAAATCACTGAATGGAGATGGGGACTTTTCTAATTGATAAGAATGCCAGTTTACCCTCTTTTACTTGACTTAGATTCGGTGTATCAAGGAACTGAATGCTACAGCATTGGCTTTGGAGTCAGACCGACTGATGTATGCTGCCTTTAGGCTTGTGACCCTGATGAAGGATTTGATGTATTTGAGCCTTAGTTTTTCATTTATAAGATACAAGTGATACACATATACCTCACTGAGTTAGTAAAATTGTTTCGAATAGTGTCTAGCACATAGCAGGCATCCAGTAAATGTCTAAAAGACTCATACTTTTTAGGGCTATATAGTAAAATATTTGGTTTAAACACTTTAGTATTGTGATATGACATGTTTAAAGTCTAAAATTTAAACTTTCAAAGAACAGAAATTGTACAGTTCAACAAACTTTATTTTACACAGAACGCTCAGAGAGTTGAAGTAACACAGATTAACCAAAGGCAGTTTAGTGTGATAGACCACATCTCCATTTTTATTTTATTTTTTATTATTTACTTGAAAAACACACCTACACACACATAAGTTTTTGACTTTGGGTAACCCTCACTAAAATTTCACAAAGAAAATTATTTAAGCACATCTGGTTAAGAGTACCTATGGTGTTTGACTTAGAGCTTAGCTGGCTATTTAAGACATTACAGAACCGAACATAAAATATAGTTACAACTTAAAACAGAAACAGCCCAGCATAGAATCCTTACATGTCAATAAATATTGGAGAGTTCATAGGGAAAAATAAATGAAATTGTAGTGGATATTGGCCAATTTTTATTGATTCTGGTGTGTAGGATTGTTAAAAATTTGCAGAGCAACCAAAGTGCAAGTAGAATGAAATTTAAAGCTATCTCTAATTAAAACTTCTGATAACAGAACTTTCCTACCATCCCTTAAAGGCTAAAGCCCTAGGCATTATGGCTAACCCAGAGAAGACAGATCAGTGTGATTTGTTGTGGAATCTTAAGAGATTTTACTGACCTCATGTAACCCTCAGCCTCATTGCAACAGGTCGTGGAAATCTCAAACCTAGTTCAGATGGATACATTTAAGGCAAACCTTACATAAGTTAAAAAACCTTAACTAGTTGGAATAACTATATAGTTAATGCTTATTGTTTTTTCTCTGACAAAATATTTTATATAAACTAACAACTTTCCCCATAAGGTAGGCACTATTGTTCTCAGTTATTGATGAAGAAATTTAGGCTTGAGAACTTAAGTAAGTTGCTCAAGGTCATATAGCTAATGAGAAGTGGAACCAGGACTTGAACCAAGGCACTCTGCCTCCAGAGTCTGAACTCTCAGCTATTTTACAAGACTGAACCAAGTCACAGCCCTGTTCCAATTCTCACATCAGTATAACACATCGGTTTAACAACCAGCATCGTATGTGTCTTCTCACATCAGTATAACAACCAGCATCCCCTGACAAACAGCAGCGGGCATGAGCAGGAGAAACCAGTCCAGAGCACTGTCCATGTGCTATTTGATCCTTCACAATTTAGAGAATTGTCCTGGAAAGCCATTTTATTTTTTGTATGTCATCAACACCTGCCCATGAGCACCAGAGAGAATATGATCCACATACCAAACGTGACAGTAACATTCGTTATTTCTCCCATGTTCACTGCAATAGATCAGACAAATGCCAAAATCACATAACACCATATCTCATTTGTGGCATTGGAGGTGAGGAGGTGTTCGAGAGAGTAGACAGAATATATTACAACAAAGTGAGTTGTAAAAAAAAAAAAAAATACCACAAGTTGACCCTAGTTAACTATTAGGAAAATGCCAGAGGTAGATAAGCCTAAAGAAGAACTAATCGGGCCCTCTTCTCTATAGTTAGGAAACCCAAAAAAGCAACGCTAATTCAAACTGAAACCCCAGTTAGTGTGAGAAGATCAATAAGTATTTATTAACATTTGGAGAAAATAGGCAGGACAAGCCAACCCAGAAAGATAAATTCCCAAGAGTGAACAGGAAGACACCTTATAACAGTTGCAGGTGAGGGGAGAAAAAGGGATTATCAACCTGCTAGGAAAATGGATATAGGGGAAAACTGGAGACCTTGATGACAGCCAACTAACTTTCTGTTAATATAGCTCCTAGAGTAAGATTCTTAATATCTCTCAATTAAAGAAACCTGTTTTCAATTTCCTTAGAAATGATCCAGGCCCAGGTTTGCTGGGGACATATAGGATTATAAAATTGTGAATAGTGGATTTCGGGGAAAAAGGAAAGCTTATGCATCGAATTAATGGATTAAACTGGCTCCTGATGAATGGCAGGTGTTAAAGGTAGCTGGATAGTCCATAGTGGAATATTGCAAGGGTAAATCAGGCTTTACTGTGGTTCACCAAGGCATCATAGACATAGAGAAATCTTAGTCCAATGGCATTTCTTGGTTTTACTTCAAGTTATTCCCCTGGGTCTCAGGAGACAGGCTGAGATCACGAAGTTAGGGGTGAGCTGTGATTTTACATTTTTCATTCTTAATAAGCCTTTTGAAATGATTGGGACATACGAGGATCAGAGACAAAAGCTAGCAGCGTATTGAGTTGCAGATGAGATGGTTGGAGTTCAGGGTATGATGCCTGCTTAGTGGTTAAAAGGAGGAACCAGATATATTATAGGATAGTGGTTAAATGTCCAGTCTTTGGGGGTCAGATTTCATAGGTTCAAATTCTTACGGAGTCACTTACTAGCTGATTAACTTCAGTAAAGTTAATTTTCTCACTTGTAAGACATGAATAATAATAGTACTTATCTCACAGGGATAGTGTGCTGATTAAGTAAGAGATTATGTGTAAAGTTCTTAAAACTCTTATTTGTACATCAAATATCAGCTATTGTTATTATATAGGCTAACCAAGTCAACCATGGTTGGGAAGAAGGCTGTGTCCCTCTGGGAAAAGCCTACATAAGAGGAAGGTGGAATTATTTCATAGGACATGACCTGAGTCTAGCTTCCTTTGCCAGACCACAGAGAGAGATGAGCAGCCCCATCCCATCTCTCTGGAGCACATACCATTTTTCCATCTAACCCAATTTCTCTTCACTTGGTTAACTCCTTACCCTTCAAGTTTCCCTGACCCTCAAAGGCTAGATCAGGTCCCAAGGAGGTTGGGCGCTCCAGAGACTGAGGTGAAGTCTTCTGTTGTAATTTTTACTTCCCAATCTGTTCTCCCCATTGCAGTTAGAGGAATCTTTACAAAACCCCAATCTGATCATATTACTCCTTTTGTTAAATGCTTTAATGGCAGTGATTTTATTCTCATAATAATAACCCAAATCATAACATGGTCTCTAAGTAGGTGATCATATAATTTATCATTCAAACCAGGATGCTTTATGAGTGAAAATGGTCACTGTTAATACTTATACCAGGACAAATGTAACCCAGGACTGCCCTGGCAAACAGAATCATCTATAATGTACTGTGTGATCTGGTCCCTGCCTTTTCCATGTCAGCCTTATTTCATGTTGCTTTCCTTCTTGAGCCTTGTGTTCCAACCACATTGTTTTTTTCAGTTTTACTAGCATATTCTCCCTGCCTTAGGGCCTTTGCACTTGCCATTCCATCTAACCCAATCCCCCTTCACTTGGTTAACTCTTTACCCTTCAAATGTCTGCTCAAATTTTCCTGACACTAACAGGCTAGCTCATGACCCAAGGATGATCTCTTTTCTGCATTTACTTTTCCTATCTCATTTAACAGTGTTTAAGAATATGCTTGTATCTTTATTTAATCATTATTTATTTTTCCAACTAAGCTATAAGCTCCATGGGGGTGGGGCTCATGTCTGCTTTGCTCACTCTGCTTCGTACCTCAGCCTGGTATCTAGCACAATGTAGGTATGCAATGTTGAACGGAGGAATAATGTGTTTGCTTTGGCAACTAAGGTGGAACAAAACTGGGATGTGATTCTCAACCTTAGATCCAACACTGTAGAGACGGAAAACAGAGACAAGGGATTACCCATAATTAAAGTTAAAGTAGTGACTGAATATCTACTGCTACTATGATGGGTAACGGCAACTGCTTTTATTAAAACATGGTGGCAGCTGATGGGCTTATGTTAGACCACAATGGGCTTAAAGACCATTTTAATTTGACTGAGGCCTTGCTGCAGACCAGAGTAAGGTTGAGCATGTTATTTAGGTATTATCAGACTCAGCTTCCTCATCTATAAAGTTAGGATGCTAGTACATCATTATTATTGTTTTAATTAGTAATAATAATAGTAGTGATATTTACCTAAATTGGCATTTAAGAATATTTCCCACCTGTTCCATCCAGACTAAAATAATATATTCATTAATCTCCTTATATACTGTTTCGTTCAACAAATGGAGTAAAACCTGCTTCCTGCCCTCCGACTGCTTGCTGGATAAACAGACATTTTGAACTCATTAGGAACACTCTTTCAGACTCAATTTTACAAAACTAAGAAATACTGGACTTTTTGTTCTCCCTCAAGCCCCTATACTATTTATTTAGCTTCCTATCCCCTCTTTCTTTTTAAAAGTTTGAAATGTCCTTGTTCAATCCTGAATTTTTTTTCTCTCTTTCCCAAAAAGATTGCTGTCTTCACATCCTCTTGTCTTTATTCTCATGTATATACTAGCTAAGTTGAAAGCTCTCCCCATAGGTAAGGAATATAAGCTGAATGTGTCTTCTGAGTAGGTGCAGGCACATTTCCAGACAAGGTGTAGGACAAAGGTATATTGTAAACTTCCATTAGAACAATTTGGAATGTCCTATAGTTCAGAACTTTAAGATAGTTTGCTTAGGATGTGTCGGGGGATGAGAAAAAGGAGAGACAGAGCAAACAGGAAAAAAGGGTGTTGTACATAAGTAATTCTTCTCAATCTCACTTCCAAACACATGGAGAACAACCAAAAGCCATGTAACCTGGAGCTGCATGCTAATGGTACGCTTTCCTAAAATCGGAGAGGCAATATTTCACTTGGAGCCCACTAAAAAGAT